>NC_090741.1:108432777-108440277 GCF_036898095.1 Palaemon carinicauda | reverse complement strand
TTGAAACACTTCATCCTGACTTTTCTTTTTTTTCCTCTCCAATGTTATTACTGAATATCAACGATTCCAGATTGTCAATCGCATTATGAATGAAAGGCAAATATTCCTCTTTTCAGGGGTCTTACTTATGCTAAAATATTCCGATTTTATATTGCTGTCCTGGAAAAAATGATATCCATAAAGATCATATCTTTTTGTTTGTTGTTTTTTTTAATTCCGCAAGAGTATTTTTCTTAATTGGTTCATTATCATATGGTTCATCATAGTGATTCGTGTCAGCACCGTGCTATAAAGCTATTCTATAGACAAAGGAGAGTTACCTATTTTCTATATAAAACAGTTTAACGGGCCTTAACCATCTGAATTCAGGAACAAGTAATTAACGAATGCGGATGAAATATGTATTTCTTAAAGGACTTCAACCAAAAATTATGATAGCAATATAGTTGCTATATTTCAATTTCATATTAGGTGAATTTTTTTTCTTTCATTTCTGCCTTCAGCTGTGATTTAGTTACATTAGTAGCATGATTTTTTTTTTTATTTCTTGTAACGTCCTTCTGGCTCTGTCTTCTTACTCTTTTACTCATCTCCCTTCCTCCTCCTTCTCAATGTTTACCATGTTGTTGTTCTTCTTTTCCTCTATGTAACATATGTAGAACGCAAGCAATCATTCTTCTTTCAGTAACTCCACTCGAAGCTTCCAAGCAGAAAGGGTGCCTTATAAGCCTCTGGAAGGTTGATGTCTTTGAGATTAGCCTCTGACACATCAACAACATCTCCTGTGGGTTCAGAGGGCGTTTGACCATGTGGTTTGGCACCCATTACACACCGATAATGGCTTCTCCAAAGATACAGCGAACGATTAATGCTTCACTTTCAGCGTTTTCTTTGAGTTTTGTATTAATAAAGACAAACTTTTATTCTATACCTTACCCTGTAATCATCCATTTAAAGCTGTTCAGGTAACGTTTTATGGGGTCAATATAATAAGTACAAAAATAAATACTTTATTGCTTTAACAGTTACAATTTATGAGGTTGCAATGAACGGGTCTGAAAATTATATACAGTTTTTCCTCTAAAGAGGATCTTATCATGTATATGAATAAAGACATTAAGAAATTCAAGATAGAGTGAACCATCTATGAGTTATTAAAGTTGTTCTCTGACACCACCTGATGATCCTAGATTTCTTAAAGCATCTTTGCTTAATTTAAAGATAATATTAAATCAATTCACGTGAACGATTAAACATTACAATTAATTTATAAACTGTTCCAGCAACAGATAAACATCTTGAGTTGGAGAAATAATTTGATCTTTATTTTCTTCCATGTTCATGAAACTCCAATCTTTTACTAAGAATTTTAATGTTAATGTACTTATGGATAACTGTTCACGAATAGAATTCCATTATAGATTCTTATATGTAAACTTCAAGTTCAAATGTTACAGTGAGTATGTATTTTGTACGTTGATCTTTCAAGGATATTGGAATAGTACTTTTCTGTTCACACCTTGTAGAAGTGAAACTGTGAACTCCATTTCTTTTAGGAAATTCAGTAGTGTTAATGATAATAATAATAATAATGATAATAATAATAATAATAATAATAATAATAATAATAATAATAATAATAATAATAATAATAATAATAATAATAATAATAATAATAATATTCGGATATCATTGAACAGGACTAATTTCGTAATGTGCGGTAAATGTTTTCATTTAGTACTTTATCCGAGTTATTTTATATAGATGCCTTCAACAATAAAATCTTTACGTAAATTTCATTCAAAGGTTGTCTTAAGACGACTGAAATAAAATTCCATAGTTTTGTTCCAAATTTTACTCACTGCTCAAAAATAGAAAATATTTGTTCAACTTAGGAAGAAAATCATAGGACGAAATCCTGTTTATGGGTCATATAAGAAAGATTTATTCAGGTGTGTTACTGTTTTTAAAATGTATTATTTTAATTGTTAGTTACTTGTTTTGTAGTTTATCTATTTCCCTTTTCCCTTTCCTCACTGGGCTATTATCCCTGTTGAAGCCCCGTTGGCTTATAGCATCTAGCTTTTCCAACTAGGGTTGTAGCTTAGCATGTAATAATAATAATAATAATAATAATAATAATAATAATAATAATAATAATAATAATAATAATAATAATAATAATAATAATAATAAAAATCGTGACTCTGTTTTCAGAATTGAAATGTGAAGGAAAATAGACTAGTCTAGTAAAACTATCCTTTACCTTTCATTCTCTCAGTTTTGAATAAAACCAGGGTGTTTGCTCTGATATATAGGTTGCTAATTAGATCATTGTTGCGAAGAATCTGATTTCAATGACTGGCATGCTGAAATAAGGAATATTGATGTAAATGATGTATTCTCCCCTCCTAAGTAAACGCACTTATAAAATCACACTTTGGATCCAGTAAAAAGCGCCATGTATCCTTGCCATTATTAGTTTAATGTTGATAATTTTCGTATATACTGTTCCCAATTCTCCAAACAAAAAAGAAAAAAGTTTATAGTTTTCAAGTTTCCTACCAAACCAGTGTTTTTCATTAATCATACTGATATGAATATTATTTGTGGTTAACTTGCTATTGTAACATTATAAAATAGATATTGGGCTGATAAGTTGGAGTTGGTTTCTGGGCTTTTAAGATTTAGTTTTCAGCGGCAAATACTTAATGACAATTTGATATTATTGTGATATAGTGTCCTTCCTAATTAGAATATGAAGATAGATATGTGTAAAGTTTCGTGTGCATAGCCTCTTTTATGTATAACTGAGGGACAAAATAACACACAGATAGAATGGGTTTGTCATGCAGGGTCTCATCATTAAAAGATATACTTATAGAGAGAGAGAGAGAGAGAGAGAGAGAGAGAGAGAGAGAGAGAGAGAGAGAGAGAGAGAGAGAGAGAGAGAGAGAGAGAGAAAGAGAGAGAGAGTAAATTAAATATCCTTCGTATAGGTAATGTTGAACATGCAATACAAAATAGGTTCGAGAAATCCTTTTTCATGGAATGGAAAAAGGGAGGAAGAAAGGATGTGGCTCCGCTAACTTGAAGTATAAATGATAATTTAATCTTCGTTGCATTTACCATTAAAAAGCTATTTAGAGTGCTTCTATAATTATGAACACATCATCGAAGGAAATTAACAAATAATTTTAGCAATTTCATGGACCATGTTCGAAGATAAAATTACATTTTCCGCAAAGGATTATATGAAAATCCATTATATTTTGAGCAGTGTAAAACTGGGTTTATATCATTAATAATAATGGTTATAATTTTGCATGTCAGTGTTAGCATGGTAATTACAGTTATGTTCTCAAAGTAAGAGAACGTAGAAATACATTTTAACTTAAATGTTTGAAAAAAGAGAGGAAATAAAAATGATAATGTTTGATCACCAGTTCATTGCAGAGTATTAATGAAATTTTGATATTATACTGTACAAGTAAAAAAAATATATATACAGTATCCATCGCGTCGTGAGAGAATTCGAGGTTTTCTTCTTATCTTGATAATCTTAGTTTGTAATTATGCCTCTCTCTCTCTCTCTCTCTCTCTCTCTCTCTCTCTCTCTCTCTCTCTCTCTCTCTCTCTCTCTCTCTCTCTCTGCCAGCAGAGATTAATTTATTGGGTCATAGATTCTTGACGCAACATCATCCGGGAGGGCAATAAACTGCGACACATTTTGCAAAAGTGGACCAGAATGTATGACCCGTGCTTGCATGACTTAAGGGATTTGCAATCTAGTGACGTGATAACTGCACTGAGCTGTTGCAGGAAATAGGCAATTTCGAGAATAGACATTAAAGTAATGTTAGTGACATTATCCATTGGTATCTTAACCGATTTTTTAAAGGAATATTATTGGTGGTTTAATCTTTTGCTATGATTTTAGGTATTGGTTTGGACTTTTAAACTCGGGACACAAAGGGAAAACTGTTTAGTTGCACTGAAGAAAAGTTAACCATAATCTTATGATAAATATTCTGAAGAAAACCTTAATTATCTGAACTTGATTATTATTACTGATGTTATAGGATGTTCTAACGATAAACGGATTATGAATCATGTTTGCTTGGGAATTATATAAAAGTTGATACTTTTGATAATTTATGCCTCAAATAAATATCAGGTATTAAACAAAGTATAATAGAATTAATGTTACAAAAAGGAATGTAATTTGAACTTCAGCTGTGAGTCTCCATTGTACTTGAAAAACAATGGATACATAACTATGAGTACGATTTTAATCAAACGATATATGTAATATTACAATAGTTTTGATAGCGTATAAAGTCAAAACCTGACTTATGTTCGAATGTAACTTATCAATCATTAATGGCAACAGTTATATATTTACTTAATAACTTAACACTCTTTGCATTCACTCATTTTAATCTATTCAATCATTTGTTTATTTATTCATTCACGTATATATCTTGTTCACTTATGTACATAATTTTTGCTTTATAATCACAAGAAATGATGCACAAGATGAAATCCTCCTACGGTTTTGGTCTTTCAGAGAAAAGAGTCGATAATAAAGTACTTTGATAAAATAGTCTTTATTTCACTTAAAATATTCATCAAAGGTTTCATAATTCTTCATTGCCTTTCAACACCCAAGAAAGAAAACAAAATAAAATAAGATAAGCAGATCGTTTTCTACCCTCATCGTCTCATGGATAACTCAAGGCAACGGCAGTTAGGTTACTCGTATCTGATGCTACCAAAAACAGACGATAGGATATACAAGTAACTCATTGATTGTAAAGGCAGCTTTCAATTGGCTATAGGCCATTTCTTCTTCCACTCAACAATTTATGAAATTTTGCTGCTTTATGGCATCTAACGGTTTCGCATTTTTTAAAAAATTCCTTAATAAATCCACAGTTATATCCAGCAAGCCAAAGTAACATGGGCAGGGTCCAATGCCTTCTAGGGTTATTATGCAACCTAAAAGTTCGACCTGCTTAGGGAAAAAGGCTTGATGTGAAACATAACATACTATGTTCTTATATTGGAACAAAATCAAGAATCAAGAAGTTGGTGGACAATCAACAACTTCCCCCATCACACTGAGTGGAATGGGCATTCAAGTGAGGGAACTTGAATATTTAAAAGACGCTGGCGGGAGCAATTGGGTATATGAAAACTGCAGGTCATGGTTCTGGCAATTAATTATGATTCCCTATGTTATAATTCCACTTCATAATTATTAAGGGATAGATTTGTCAAATCCAAAGATCAGATTAAAAGAGCTTCCATTATTCAACAACAAAGACCTAACCTCAACACCACGCAAGAAGGGACCTTATTGCCCACATGTATAAGATCCACCACCAACAATAGTCCAGGCAATAACAACTATGACAGGACTGATATAGCCGAAGGTCAAAACATGGATTATCTCCTGACAGAACCAGAGTCAATAATCCGACCAAACATCCCGGCGAGGCATAGGACACTCACTCCTAGGATTAATGGTCTCCACCCTAGGGCGGTTCTTGACTACTGAAGATGGAATGTCGAAGCAGGACTCCGTATATAAGCCATCAAAACAACACCTGCATTTCAGTTCACTCTTGACAATGAGCAGAAAACCTTCTCACTGCTCGAAACCGGTTGAGTCGAAGGATGTATTAAACTTAACTCCATGTAATTTATAATTTTTTGTACAAAAGTGACCATTACTTTGTGTGCACTAACATTGTGATAGTGTTTTATACTCTGTACATATTATCTGTACTTTTACAATGTGTTGTGATATATTAAAGACAAATTGTGAATGATATGGTCTTCATCACCTTCCTATTGATATGTCCCTTTCCCAGTTACTGGCGGATTGTTCAAATGAAGAGAAAAAGATAATCAGAACAATAGAAAAGTTAGTTACAAAATTAACGCCACTGAGGCAGTAATCACTTTCAATATTATTATTATTATTATTATTATTATTATTATTATTATTATTATTATTATTATTATTATTATTATTATTATTATTATCATTATTATTATTATTATTATTATTATTATCATTATTATTATTATCTAAACTTTATGGAGTTTCCTTAAATTGACCTAATAATTTTGTTTCTAGAAGTATTGTTTAATAGAAGAGGAAATGCAACATTTACTTGAATTCAACAAGGAAGAGTCCCAGAATGAATTTTTCTCTCCCTCTGTAATGCTTCTGATTATTCTACATACGTTACATTTACTTATGTGTTGTTCTGGATATGTATTTTCTATCCTCTTACAACTTGTTAAAGTTGCAAATTAAAAGAAATGGATTATCACGGGTGACTTAATGTAAAGACTGAAAAGTAGTAGCTTCGAAATCCATCTTTTAACTAATGATTCATTCATCATCCAGTTTTGTAATTCATGATGGATTTATTCAAAACTTGTAGCTAACCTTCAACTATTTTTTTTTTTAATTTAAGTAACTTAGAATTGAATAAATACATATAGTAAAAAAAAAAATTGCCTCTGAAGACTTTATTTTAAAGTACAAAGTGCATTGTATTGAAAAGGTTTTCAGTGCAGGAGGACTGAGCTATTAATTCCATTTGAGCTGCGACCCTCCTTCGATTCTTGCAAAGATAATTTGCTTTTAAGGAAGCTTTATGTGATACACTTTCTCCTTAGAAGAAAGAAGAAGCTGAAGCTTGCTCAGTTTACAGAGATATGGAAGAAGAAGAAGAGGAAGAAGAAGAAAGGGGATGAGGAGGAGGAGGAAGAGGAGGGGGGAGGAGGAGGAGGGGGAGGAGGAAGGAAAAGAATGAAAGAAAAAGAATATGAAGGACAGAGAGTAGAAAAATATAAGAAATTATCTTGCACTCGACTAGCAGTGTGTTCATATTACAGAAATTTGATAGACTATGAAAAAAAAAAAAAAAAAAAAAACAAGTAGGAAGAGAAGAAGGAGAAGATGAAGAAATTACCCTCACTGATCATTCAGAATGTTATAGTTATATACACGTTAAAGACCCCCTACTCTGTTCAAGTGAAATGAATAAGAAAATATAGGATTGTTTTTTCTTCTTACCAACCCTTAAACAAATACTTTTTCAAACCCCTAATAAACTGGTATTTCAAAATTATTATTATTATTATTATTATTATTATTATTATTATTATTATTATTATTATTATTATTATTATTACAAGCTAAGCTATAACCTTGGTTGAAAAAGTAAGATGCTATAAGCACATGACCGCCAACAGGTAATAATTGTCCTTTTAGGAAAGGAAACAGAAAAATAAATAACAAAGAGAGAAGTACTAAACAATTCAAATAAAATATAACAAGAACAGTAATAACATTAAAGTATATATTGGATATATAAACAATAAAAAAATAAAGGAAGTAAAATAATTGAAAATACTGTGCGGGAGTGTACCGTAGAGCAAGAGAACTCTACCCCAAGACAATTGAAGACCATTGTA
>NC_090741.1:108410277-108427777 GCF_036898095.1 Palaemon carinicauda | reverse complement strand
AATAAGTGTGCTATAAGTAAAAGTATATTCCTATTCTTTTTAAGTATTACCCAAATTGTATTATTTTGCTTAAACTGAAATGCATGTCTATGATCTCCAATCAACTATTGCTATGTTTGGTATCAGAACGAATAATTTTTCAATCCCTCTCTCTTTAGGCCTGTTGCACTTGATATCAATATTCATATTGGCAATTGCCAGATTAATGGTCCCCCTCCCTACTCATATAGGATACCTTTCTCAAGAGAAGTCTAAATCTTGATAACCCAGACGAAATTAACACATCTTGATATGCAGCCTATTGTCTCATGAAATGACCTCCGGAATATAGGATACACGTGCTCAACTAAAACCTATATCTTATTGATATGTTGCTCGCCTTCTCAGAACCTCCCCTGTGATGAGCCAATAGTAGGTTATGACTCAAAAGCGGGATGAAAGCAACTGAGTAACTTTATTACGACACATCGAGTATATATACACAAAATACAGAAATGCTATTTCTTGTCAAACCAGCAACCGGTTCTGTTAACAGTTAATAATGGAATATGCAGACACGCTAAAACAAGTTGCTTTCAGTGCGATGAGAGAGCAAAAATACAAAGGATACTATATATATATATAAAAGAAAAATGTTGTTACTATATACGCTCGTGTGACACATGGGTGGTACATGGCTCCCCCTCTAAAAATTATATACAGTACATCTTAAACAGGGCGAAATGACTCTGAGGCTGAGGACTGGTGCCCACTCCTGAATCCATGTGTCAATGTACTTTGGAAGTTTGGCAAGAAGTACAGGCGTGGACTCAATCCTTAGCATACTTAGTAATACCGTGCCAAATGAACTTTGTCTTCAGCAGCTATGCAGTAGAAAGGCGCGAGGGATGTGGAAGGCCAAGAATGAAATCAAACACCTGTCAGCTCATGGGAGCAGGAATTCACGGTTGCGGTCTACCAGTACTGACGTAAAAGAGGAGGATGGTGTTTGAGTCGTTGAGGGGGACATCTTCCCAACAGAGGGATGTGCAGGATGTTCTATACGCTTGATACACCAGATCCCGCTGTTGAGCTTCAGCGAAGGCATTGTAATCCAATCCCAGATAAACGGGGGGCCAACGTGTTTCTTGACATGGCATAGGCAACAGGATTCATTTTCCCAGACATGTTGAAGGGTGTACTTGTATTCAGCCAGGGCGGAGAGATGTTGGTGTTGACAGGCGTTGAGTGAAGGCGTGCACCAGACGCTTGTGGTCTGTGCGAATGAGGAAGGGTGTACCTTCTAAGAAATGGTGAAAGTGACGGACAGCCAAGTGCACCGCCAGCAATTCGCGATCGAAGGTAGAATAACCGGATTCTGCCTTGGACAGTTTTCTGCTGAAGAAGGCCAATGGGCGGGGCCAGCCATTGACTACCTGTTCGAGTACTGCACCAATAGCGACTTCGCTGGCATCGGTGGAGAGAAGGAGAGATGCATGTGGGACGGGAAAAGTGAGAGCAGCAGAGGTTGATAGGACATTCTTTGCGTTGCAGAAGGATGCTTCTTGAAGGGGACCCCACTTCAGGTCTACTAGCTTGCCCTTGAGGGAAGCATAGAGAGGAGCAAGAGAGGCGGCAATGGCTGGCAGAAAAAGGTGATAATAGTTGATCATACCCAAGAATTCTTGCAGTGCTTTGACGGCTGCTACCTTCCCAGAGAGGGGATGGACTCGTTCAGGAGTGATGCGGTGACCTAAGAAGGATACTTTGTTTGCGCCAAAGGTACACTTGTCCTACCGGACTACAAGGCTGTTTTGTTGCAAGTGGTCGAGCACGATGCGCAGGTAACGGAGGTGTTCCTCTTTTGAGGAAGAGAACACAAATATGTCGTCCACATAACATACACAAAAGAGGATGTCCCCTAAGAGGCCATCCAGGAGACGTTGAAAAGTGGCCCCAGCATTACAAAGGCCTAAACAGGAGTAATTGAAGGTGTATATACCGAAGGGAGGGGGGGTTTGCAGTCTTGGGGATGTCTTCTGGGTTCTCAGGCACCTGATGATACCCGTTCAGGAGGTCGAGTGTTTGAAAAACCTTTGCTTTGTGCATGTAGGAGGTCACGTCGACAAAGTTTGGGAGGGAGTAGTGATCCAGTTCTGTTTGCATGTTCAGGTGCCTGTAATACCTGCATGGACAGAGTGAGCTGTCTTTTTTCAGGACCATGTGTAAGGGTGACGACCATGGGCTGGAGGCCTTTTTGTAAAAGTTCATTTCTTCAATTTTGGCAAATATCTGTTTGGCAGCTGCCAATCGATCTGGTGCCAGACGTCTGAATTTGACAAAGACTGAGGGTCCCGTTGTCTTAATATAGTGATAAATACCGCGTTAGGCGAAGTTTTGGACGGAAGTCTTCCAGGTATGACGTGAGGAGGTGGGCGTAGGCATCCGTGGGTACGTTGATGTGGAGAGTGAGGTTGGGGGGGTAGATTGAAGAGGTGTCGACAAGTACGAGTCTGCGTTCACAATCATCGGGGTGCGACATCGACCAGAAGGTGGAAATGATAGAGGAAATCCGCACCGAGAATTGGCAATATGACATCAGAAATGAGAAACTTCTAATTAAATTTGTAGTTTCCAAATGATAATGTGAGGTTCTCGTGACCGTTGGTGGGTATCGCAGCTTCGTTAACAGCTACCAGACGGACGTTGGCAGACTTAGAAAGACTACGTCATGTCGTGAAAAGTTCCCTTGGCAAAAGAGAATGACAAGCACCCGGGTCCAGCATAAATCACATGCCACCCGTTCCTGCACCATGTAAAAAGAAAAGATTAGAAACACGGAAGGCCACAGCTGCGAGCGATGGCCTACTTACATAATTTTTGGCTACTGACAATGCTTGGCAAATTTCTGCGCAGCAGCTCTGAATCTGGAGTAGTAGTACTAAAACTGCAGCTGATGGGCTTCAGTTAGTAGCTGCAGAAGTCGTTGGTTGGGGTGCGAGCAAGTGGTGGGTGATAGGTGGCTATGTCATAGATCTGGCACGTCACTGGGTAGGCGTGTGTCTCCTGCGGCATTCACGCCAGCTTTGGTTGACGTTGAATAGGTGTCCTCTTTGTCAGGAATGGAGGCGTTGATGGAGGTCTTGAAAGTCGTGATATGGCTGTCCATAAGGGGGGCGGCTTTGGTCATCAAGTTCTTTATGGGTTAACTATCGACATCGGGTATGGCAGCGAGTAAAGGTTCGGGTTTACTGCGTACCCAAATGGCACAGAGTATGTTCTATTCACAAGGAGAGCCGTCTGTGGCAAGTTGCAAATGAGCAAAACTGGTCATTTCCTTGAGAGCATGCAAAGCCCTTTGGTCCTCGAACCGTTGTTGAGAGAGCTGATAAAGCTTTGCTATAAGGGCGACTGGCAACGGCGAATACTCCTGCAGAAGGTATGTTTTGAGGGCATCATACGCTATTGGGTATCTCCTTGTTCATAGAGCCAGTCAGAGATTTCAGGGAAGGTGTCCTTGGGATTCGCAGTAAGAACATAATCTGCTTTGGTGGTTGAGCGAGTCCCGCCCTTGATACGGAACTGGACTTCTGGACGGTGAAACCAAGCAAACGCCTTTCTGCTGGTGAACAACGAAAGTTCCAATGGGGGAGCCATAATAACAGTGAGTGGGGGGGGGGGGGAGGCGGGAGGAGCGAGTCGACTTCCGCGGTCACCAATGTGACTAGCCCAGAGTAGGTTGTGACTCAAAAGTGAGATGAAAGCAACTGAGTTACTTTATTACGACATATCGAGTATATATACACAGAAGGTCCAGTTAAGAAGGTCACAAAATACAGACATGTTATTTCTTGTCAAATTGGCAACCGGTTCTGTTAACAGTTAACAATAGAATATGCACACACACTAAAACAAGTGGCTATCAGAGCGAGGTCAGAGCGAAGATACAAAGGATACTATATACAAAAGAGAAAAAAGTCGTTACTATGTACTCTCGTGTGACACACCGGTGGTACACCCCGCTAATGCTTCAATTATCTTCCTACCCTTTTTGATAGTCAAATCCTTTGAAAAAAATGTATCCCTTCTACATCCCTACCTGGTCTTCGATCATACCTGATTAGTACAAATTTATATACAGTTCCTGGAGTAACAAGATTCAAACATCTGCTTCCCTGCTTTATCCATTTTATCGGATTACTAATCCCTTAACACCTGCATTTCCTTAAGCAAAATTTCCTAACAATTAGGGCCAGTCTTTCCAGACAGGACGCCATTTTGTTCGCCATCGCCAATGGACGTATCCATTGGCGGACTTCGCTGCATCATCCTGCAGAAACTAGGAAAGAAGATACCGCCTCCGAAAATGCCCACCCCTTCCTACATGAAGACGGGTCTTACCTATGGCTATGAAGACAGAACAAGATTTTCTCCCGAGAAATGAAGACCGCCACTTCACCTAAAGAAGACAACCCATCCAACTATAGCGTAGTGACATTATGAAACTTATTTTAACATAATTTCTAGTGAGTTACAATTCGGTGTCAGTGAATGATTTGACTTCTATTAATAAGAATGTGATATTCCTGTGCATATTTCTGTTCTAATGAAAGAATGACATTATGATCCGAAAACTCTTCAAGTGACCTCCCACTCTATCACAGGTATCTCTACGGTTATTTAGAGGTTAGACATTCGAACTTCACCCCTCTTTTAAACTTAACTGAGCCTCAGAAATCTGAGGACCAAGGGTGTTTGTGTTAGAAGGTACATGATGATTAACGAACCATTGTACTTAGTGTCCCCCTTATGATAGTGAAGTAATATATATATATATATATATATATATATATATATATATATATATATATATATATATATATATATATGTATTTATATACAAATATGTATATATATATATATATATATATATATATATATATATATATATATATACATATATGTATATATATATATATATATATATATATATATATATATGTATATATATATATACATATATATATATATATATATATATATATATATATATATATATATATATATATATATATATATATATATATATATGTGTGTGTGTGTGTGTGTGTATACATATATATATATATATATATATATATATATATATATATATATATATATATATATATATATATACACACATATATATATATATATATATATATATATATATATATATATATACATACAGTATATATATATATATATATATATATATATATATATATATATATATATATATATATATATATTATACATATATATAATATGATAATTATTAATAGGCTGAGAATGTTGTTATTATTATTACTATTATTATTATTATTATTATTATCATTATTATTATTATTAATGCTAGATGAGTCACAACCCTAACTAGAAAAGGAAAATGCTATAAACCGAAGGACTTCAACAGGTAAATATTGCCTAATGAGGAAAGGAATTAAGGAAATAAATAAACAACGAGAAATAATAAACAATTCAAATATAATATTTTTTAGAAACAGGGACACCAATAAAATAAATATTTCATATATAAACTATAAAAACCTAAAAAAAGAAAAAGAGAGGAAGATATATAAGATAGAATAGTGTGCCCTAATGTACCCTCAAGGAAGTGGTCTCTACTCCAAGACCGTGGAAGACTATGGTACAGAGGCTATTACACTACCCAAGACTAGAGAACAATAGTTTGATTACAGGTCAGTAGTTAATCCCTTGAGCGAAGAAGAATTGTGTGGTAAAATCAGTGATATCAGGTGTATGAAGACAGAGGAGAATGTGGAAAGAGTAAGCCTGTCCATTCAGTGTATGTATAGGGAAAGGAAGAATGAGCCTTAAGCAGAGAGAGGGATCCGATGTAGCACTGTCTAGCCAGTCAAAAGACCAGGATTGTAATTTCTGATTTTGGTAATGCACTACAGAAGCTTCCAAAACGTACTAGAAACTTGCAATATCCTATCTTTAAAGCAATATAAAACGCGCTATAATTCATCAATTTTGATTTCATCAGTAAGAATCCCCTACGGCCAAATGCTGATACTACGGCCGGCAAGTATGAAAGATCCCGTGCCTGGTCGTAAAGAAGAACAAAAAAAACTGATAGGAACCCGTGGAAATTAGTTCAAGGAACCCGTTATGAAAAAAGAAATAAAAGATATAAAGATAAAATAGAAATAATAAGTTTAATTATTAAATCACATAAAAAATGTGCTTAAATTAAAGCTGATAATGACAAACCAGAGAGCATGTCCATATGCCAACAAAAATAATAGAATTACCATTGTATGAGATAAATCCCTTGGTTTGAGCTCATTATTATTATTATTATTATTATTATTATTATTATTATTATTATTATTATTATTATTATTATTATTATTATTATTATTATTATTATTCAATCTACCTATTAACTTTTGATTGAAGATTAAAATATTTTTTTTATGAATTAAGAAACCAAGTTCTGGCAATCTTTTCAGCTGTGGCCTTCAAAGGAAGATAATCTTTCAATAGGGCGTCGATTCCCAAAGGAGATTATAAGAATATACAATAAATAACTACGATGTAGGAAATTTCATAGACTTGAAAAGATATTTTTAAATGCCAAAGTAACTTATTATCAACATAAATTTATGATTTTCAGAAAAGATTCAGATGGAAATATTTCTTAAACAGAATAATGAGAGGAGTAGATGAAATTATGGTTTTTGTTCAATCATATTTCAATATTGATTGTAAGAGAATTACTCTGGTTAATCAATTCGAGTCGAATAAACTCTGGAATATCAAAGATTGGTTTCTAAATCTTACGAAAAAACAGTAAAAACATATTGATATATATTTTGTGTATGTTTACAATGACAAAGTCATCGACAGAGAAAAGTGTAATTGATTAAATTGAATGTAATTAATAACAAACTGAAGGACATATTGTTAGGTGCACAGAAGTATATGATTATAGATCTTTTGTTATTTAAAGAGAACATTCTAAGTAACTATTAAAATGTTAATCCAACAGCGAAGTAATCCCTTGTTTTTCTCCTCTTACCAAGTTAATACGACTCTCTTGCCCGGAGTTAAACTCTGGACTTAGTACTCCAACAAAGTTAAGCTCCCTACTATCTCCTCCCACTGGCATCTGTATAAGAATAGTGGCATCATTTACAGAACCAATCTTTTGACTTTACTGTACAGCTCAACAACATGGTTTGAGAAAAGAGTGGAAGAACTATCTGCTATATTATAACAATGGTAAACATGAAATAATTGAATACAGTATGTCAAAAGAAAGAGAAATGCAATCAGTTTATCATATATTTTATCAGAATGAAAAGTACTATGTTTTGCGCTAGATTTATCTATAAACCGTCAAATAGCGTGGTTGCGCTAACTAGGGAAAAAAAAAAACACCCCAATTTACGAGAAACGCGCGAAAAGCACAGAAGTGGCAACTAAGCAAAGGATACAATAACTCTCTAGCGGTATTATCTCAGCAAATGGTTGGTGCCCTGCCCAACCTACTACCTGTAAAAATGAATATATAATCTTGAAAAAAAGGTTTATTTTTTTTATAAAAGGATATTATAGGATTATTAATGGAGTTTTGATACAAAATTATAAGAAAAAAAATTCAAATAAAAAGTCTCGAGGAAAACTTTCGTTTATTTCACTTAAATTTCTTATTTAATGAACATAACATTTCTCTCTCTCTCTCTCTCTCTCTCTCTCTCTCTCTCTCTCTCTCTCTCTCTCTCTCTCTCTCTCTCTCTCTCTCTCTCTCTCTGTTGAATTCAGGTTTTTTTGTTCTTAGAATTGACATCACCCAATCTTCACCATCGCAGCTGATTGGTATGTTTGTGACTTGGCATTCGATTAATGATACATTTTTTTGCATTTAGACATGCTTTCATATTCAAATAAACCATAAATTTTGTATACATTAATTTGTGGATTCTCTTAACGACCTCAGGATCAGAGCCCAGGAAAATAACACAAAGACAAAAGCTTCTAACCGGCCGAGAGTCAAACCTGTGAAGGCCGAGAGAAAGGTTAGGACTCAAAGGCAGGAAGCAATCAACTGAGTAGTATTATTAAAGAACACTCTCCTTTATATACAAAACCTCAAGGCAACAGGAAAATACATGTTCGAGAAATGACAATGTTATATAGGCGACACATAGACGTGTTTGTTCTGGTTCTTTCTAGTTCGAGGGAAGAACGCAGATACAAGCATAATATATATAAAATAATTTATGTAAGATCGTGTGACAGACATACTGTACATGTTAAATAAGGCGCCCTGATCTAGAGAGGCGAACTGTAGGCGGGTCATCTGGCAGTAGATAAGCAGGTTTTAGACGATCAATGGAGACCCAGTCTTCTTTGCCACGAATGTTTAGTAGGAATGCTTTCGGACTGCGTCGTATCACAAGGAAAGGACCCGTGTAAGGGGGCGTTAGCTGTGGCTTGGTAGTGTCGTTGTGCAGGAAGACGTGCGTTGCAGAATGCAAGTCTGTTGGTATGTGATGCTTCGCTAGGGGCTTGTAAGTCTAGCGGCATGGAGAAAATTTTCCCACGACGTGACGTATGCTCTGGAGATCGTCGAAGGAGGTTGTAGATGGAAAAAATTCGGCAGGGACGACCAACGGGTCGCCATACACTATTTCAGCTGCCGAGACGTCGAGGGCCTCTTTAGGAGTGGTCCTTAGTCCCAGGAGGACCCAGGGAAGCTGAGTAAACCAGTTGCAATCCTTGCAGCGGGACATTTGAGGGTGCGATGAAAACGTTCAACCATTCCATTGGCAGCGGGGTTGTAGGCCGTTGTCTGATGTAGGGTGACGGCCAGGTGATTCGCTAATAATGTCCACAATTGAGAGGTGAAAGTGGTTCCCCTGTCAGAAGTAATATGCTCAGGGAAACCAAATCTTGAAATCCATCCAGAGAGTAAGGCAGATGTACATGAGGCGGATGTTGCAGTATCCATAGGAATGGCTTCAGGCCAACGAATGGAGCGGTCGATGATGGTAAACAGGTAACGATGTCCTTGTGATGTGGGTAGGGGGCCTACAACGTCGATGTGAATGTGTGCAAAATGACGCTGAGGTTGAGGAAAGGTGCCCACTTCTGAATCCGTGTGTCGATGTACTTTGGAAGTTTGGCAAGAAGTACAGACGCGGACCCAATCCTTAGCATCCTTAGAAATGCCGTGCCAAATAAACTTTGCCTTCAGCAGCTGTGCAGTAGAACGGCACGAGGGATGTGAAAGGCCGTGAATTAAATCAAACACCTGTCGGCGCATGGGAGCAGGAATCCAAGGTTGCGGTCTACCAGTACTGACGTCACAGAGGAGGGTGGTGTTGGAGTCTTCGAGGGGAAAATCTTCCCAACGGAGGGACGCGCAGGATGTCCTACAAGCTTGATACTCTGGATCCTGTCGTTGGGCTTCAGCCAGGGCGTTGTAATCCAATCCCAGTTGAACGGCAGCCAATGTGTTTCTTGACAGGGCATCAGCAACGGGATTCATTTTCCCAGGGACGTATTGAAGGGTGCAATTGTATTCAGCCACGGCGGAGAGATGTCGGCGTTGACAGGCGGACCAGGCATCAGACTGTCGAGTGAAGGCTTGCACCAGAGGCATGTGGTCTGTGCGAATGACGAAGGGCGTACCTTCTAATAAATGACGAAAGTGACGGACAGCCAAGTGCACCGCCAGCAATTCTCGATCGAAGGTAGAATAACCCGATTCTGCCTTTGACAGTTTTCTGCTGAAGAAGGCCAATGGGCGGGGCGAGCCGTTGACCACCTGCTCGAGTACTGCACCAATAGCGACGTCGCTGGCATCGGTGGAGAGAAGGAGAGGGGGCGTGTGGGATAGGAAAAGTGAGAGCCGCAGCAGTTGATAGGGCCTTCTTTGCATTGCAGAAGGCTGCTTCTTGAAGGGGACCCCACTTCAGGTCCTTTGTTTCGCCCTTGAGGGAGGCGTAGAGGGGAGCAAGAGTGGCTGCAATGGCCGGCAGAAAACGGTGATAATAGTTGATCATGCCCAAGAATTCCTGCAGAGCTTTGATGGTCGAGGGCACGGGGAAATCCTGAACGGCTGCTACCTTCTCAGGGAGGTGGTGGACACCTTCAGGAGTGATGCGGTGCCCTAAGAACAACACTTCGTTGGCGCCAAAGGTACACTTATCGCACCGGACTACAAGGCCGTTTTGTTGCAGGCTGTTGAGCACGATGCTCAGGTGACGGAGGTGTTCATCTTTTGAGGAGGAGAACACAAGTATGTCGTCCACATAACATGCACAGAAAGGGAGGTCCCCTAAGATGCCATCCATGAGACGTTGAAATGTGGCTCCAGCATTACAAAGGCCAAAACAGGAGTAATTGAAGGTGTATGTACCAAACGGAGTGGTAATGGCGGTCTTGGGGATTTCTTCTGGATTCATAGGCACCTGATAATACCCCTTCAGGAGGTCGAGCATAGAGAAAACCTTTGCTTTGTGCAGGTAGGAGGTCACGTCCGCAATGTTTGGGAGGGGGTAGTGATCCGGTTCTGTTTGCATGTTCAGGCGCCTGTAATCCCCGCACGGACAGAGGGAGCCGTCTTTCTTCAGAACGATGTGTAAGGGTGACGACCATGGGCTGGAGACCTTTTGGCAAAGGCTCATTTCCTCCATTTAGGCGAACGTCTGTTGGGCGGCTGCCAATCGTTCCGGTGCCAGACGTCTGAATTTTGCGAAGACTGGGGGTCCCGTCGTCTTGATATGGTGATAAATACCGAGCTTGGCAGGAACCGTGGGCGTTTGGCGAAGATCTGGACAGAAAACTTCCGGGTACGACGTGAGGAGGTGGGCGTAGGCATCCGTGGGTGCGCTGATGTGGAGAGCGAGGTTAGAGTGGTCGGGTTGAAGAGGTGTCGACAAGTACGAGTCTGCGTTGACCAATCGTCGGTGGGCGACATCAACCAGAAGGTGGAAATGAGAGAGGAAATCCGCACCGAGGATTGGCATTGTGACGTCAGCAACGAGAAACTTCCAATTGAATTTACCGTTTCCGAACGATAATGTGAGGTTCTCGTAACCGTAGGTGGGTATCGCAGATCCGTTGGCAGCTACCAAGCGGACGTCGGCAGATGTAGACAGACTACGTCGTGCCTTGAAGAGTTTCCTTGGCAAAAGAGAACGACAAGCACCCGTGTGTACAAAAATCGCACGCCCGTTCCTCCATCCTGTAAAAAAAAAAGATTAGAAACACGGGAGGCCACCGCCACGAGCGATGGCCTCTTCACACGTTTTTTGGCCACTGACAATCTTTGGCACATTTCTTCGCGGTTGCCCCGAATCTGAAGTGGTAGTAGCAAACCTGCGGCGGATGGGAGGTAGAAAGTGGCTGTAGAAGTCGTTCGTTGGGGCGCAAGCGATTGGTGGGTGGTGGGCGGCTTTGTCGCTGCTTCGGCACGTCACGGGGTAGGCGTGTATGTCCTACGGCATTCAAGTCAGCTTCAGTTGACGTTGAATAGGCATCCTCTTCGTCAGGGGTGGAGGCGTTGATGGAGGTCTTGAAGTGGCTGTCCATAAGGGCGTCGGCTTTGGTCATCAAGTCCTTTATGGGTAAACTATTAACATCGGGTATGGCAGCGCGTATAGGTCCGGGTAAACGGCGTATCCAAAGGGCACGAAGTAGGTTCACCTCACGAGGAGAGCCGTCTGCGGCAGGTTGAAGGCGAGCGATACTGGTCATTTCCCTGAGGGCAAGCAAAGCCCTTTGGTCCCCCAATGGTTGTTGTGAGAACTGATAAAGCTTTGCTATATGGGCGGCTGGCGACGGCGAGTACTGCTGCAGAAGGTATGTTTTGAGGGTTTCATACACTATTGGGGTGTCTCCTTGTTCACAAAGCCAGTCGGATATTTCTGGGAAGATGTCCTCGGGTATCGCCGCGAGGACATAATCTGCTTTGGTGGTTGAGCGAGTCACGCCCCTGATACAAAACTGGACTTCTGCGCGCTGAAACCAAGCAAACGCCTCTCCGCTGGCAAACGATGAAAGTTTAAATGGAGCGGCCGTAGCGCCAACTGCCGTAGAGTCATTCATAGTACCAACGATGGAGGGGCGAGGGGGTGGGGGTGGAAGGCGGTGGAAGCGAGTCGACTTCCGGGGTCACCAATGTGACGGCCGAGAGAAAGGTTAGGACTCAAAGTCAGGAAGCAATCAACTGAGTAGTATTATTAAAGAACACTCCTTTATATACAAAACCTTAAGGCAACAGGAAAATACATGCTCGAGAAATGACAATGTTACATAGGCGACACATAGATATGTTTGATTTGGTTCTTTTTAGTGCGAGGGAAGAGCGCAGATACAAGCATAATATATACAAAATAGTTTATTTACGATCGTGTGACACACAGTTGGTACAAACCCTTATTTGGGAAGCTTGATTAAACAGTGATACTACTACTTTGCCACAAAGAAAGATATAAAGTCAATGACAATTCTTCTCCACTTACACCTGTCGAATTCATTTTTTTTTTTTTTTTTTTTTTTTTTGTACTTAGAATTGACATCACCCTATCTTTGCCATCGTAACTAACTCGTATTTTTGTGATTTGGTATTCAATTAATGATAATTTTTTCACATTTAGACGTGTTTTTTCATATTGAAATAAGCCATATATTTCGTATTCATTAAAATCTGGAACCTCTTAACGAACTCGGGATCAGATCCCCAGGTGAAATCTCACAAAGATAAGAGCTTCTATCCAGCCGGGAGTCGAATCTTGGTCTGGGAACCTTGTATAAACAGTGAAACTACCACTTGGCCACGAAGAAAGATATAAATAAATGACAATTCTTCTGTACTTATACCTGTCGAATTTAGGTTTTTTTATACTTAGAATTGACATCACCCCGTGTTCCCTATCGTTGCTATTTGGTATGTTTGTGCTTTGGCATTCGATTAATGATAAATTTTACACATATAGACGTGTTTTCATATTCAAATAAAACATACATTTTGTAAACATTAATGTATGGATTCTCTTAACGATATCGGGATCAAAACTCCAGGCGAAATCTCACAAAGACAAAAGCTTCTAGCCGATCGGGAGTCGATCACAGGAAAGGGAAGCTACCACTTGGTTATGAAGAAAGGTGAAAAGTCAAAGACAATTCTTCTCTACTGATACCAGTCAAATTCAGGTTTTTTTGTACTGAGAATTGACATCACCCCATCTTTACCATCGTAGCTAATTGATGTTTGTGACTTGGCTATCGATTAATGATAAATTTTGCACATTTAGGAGTGTTTTTCCTATTCTAATAAGCCGTAGATTTAGCAAACATTAATTTCTGGATTCTTTTAACGACCTCGGAATCAGAGCCACAGAAAAAAGTTACATAAAGACAGGAGCTTCTAACCGGCCTGGAGTCGAACCCCGGTCCGGGAAGCTTGTGTAGACAGTAACAGCTTCACTTGGCCATGAAAAAAGATAAAAAGTCCTAGACAATTTTTCTGTACTTATACTTGTCGAATTCAGTTTTTTTTTTCTTCTTTTTTTTTTTTTTCTTTTTTTTTTTACATAGAATAGCCTTCACCCCATCAAAATCGAAGCTAATTTGTATGTCTGTGACTTGTCATTCCATTAATGATATATTTAGGACATTTAGACGTGTTTTTGATATTCAAATAAACCCTATATTTTGTATACATTAATGTTTTGATTTTCTAAACGACATAGGGATTAGAGCCCCGGGCAAAATCACACAAATACAAGACTTTCTAACCGGCCAGGAATCGAGCCTAGGTCAGGGAAGCTTATGTAAACAGTGAACCTACCACTTGGCCACGAAGAATCTCTTGTCTCTGTATGATTTCAGCTGAGTCTCTTATTACAAGACTGTTCAGAGAATCTAAGTATTAATGTATACAAAATATATGGCTTATTTGAATATGAAAAACACGTCTAAATATGCAAAATTTAACGTTAATTGATTGCCAAGTCAACAACATACCAATTAGCTCGATGGTGAAGATAGGGTGATGTCAATTCTAGGTAAAAAAAAAAAAAAAAAAAAAAAACGATTTCGACAGATAAAATTACAGAAGAATTGTCATTGACTTTTTATCTTTCTTCGTGGCTAAGTGGTAGTGTCACTGTTTATACAAGCTTCCTTGACCCGGGTTCGACGCCCTGCTGGTTAGAAGCAATTGTGTTTGTGTGATTTGGCGTGGTGCTCTGATCCTTAGGTTGTTAAGGGAATCCAGATATCATATATATATATATATATATATATATATATATATATATATATATATATATATATATATATATATATATATATATATATATATATATATATATATATATGGTTTATTTGATATATATATATATATATATATATATATATATATATATATATATATATATATATATATATATATATATATATATACCGTATTTCCCGTGTAATAAGACGCTACAAGTGGTAAGACGGACCCTTTAATTAGGAAAGCAGTTTTTGAAAAAAAAAATTAAGATTTTAAAAACTTCTTAGCAGAAATCCATGGTCAGCGACGACTCTTGCGTGATTATTGTCTGGCACAGTAACTTTTCTTATTTTGGGTGTATTATGAAATGTTCAAGTTAATATTTATCAGCTATATGCCGATTATCCCAATTCTATTACATATTCTTTTAAGAAACAACTACAAGTTTACTCATGTGCTTGAAGTTTCAAGTGTTGTTTACATGAAAGCAGCGTTGCCAAAGGTTCTTTATAACATTTTGGTAAAGATGTAAAATTCTATTGATATTTCCAAAATTCCTCATATACCCTATAAATATTCAAACAAAATGTAGTTATTCATTATAGAAATCTATAAATTCTTTTAGGTGGAATACTTTTGCTACTGTTTATGTGATTCTGGGTCTAGTTACTTTTCTGCTAACTTTGTAATACTGCACTCAACTAAGAGAAGTTTTTTTTTTCAAGGACGTATTCAGCAACTGTCTGTTTGTATTATTCCGGAACTCGGAAAACAAAGTCATTATCAATATGTTGCTTTATTAAAATATATCAACAAAATATGAGAAAATAGATATATACTCAATAAACAACTATGTCATAGTGTCATGTCGTCTGCTACGAGACCACTAGCTGGCATGTTTACTTGTGGAAAGGGGGGGGGGGGGGTTAGGAGTCATCAGCTGATTACCTACCAAAAAAAAAAATTGCTACTGTACTTCATTAAATGGAGTGCAATATAAAAAATAATGAATTTATATTATATGAATGATAATTGTAGGTTTATATTCTATCTCTCGTGAGTTTGAGTGCTTGCTTTTAAGTCAATAGGACTTTTTGTTAGTGTTAAGACACAGGGTGATTTTGGGGGTAATTTTTCGTGAAAAAAGCTGCGTCTTATGACAAGGGAAATACGGTATATATATATATATATATATATATATATATATATATATATATATATATATATATATATATATATATATATATGTGTGTGTGTGTGTGTGTGTGTGTGTGTTTGTGTGTGTGTGTGTGAGTGTGTTTGTGTGTGTGCGTGTGATTGTGTGTGTGTTAATAATTTTGTCACCAACATTACTGGTTTGTTGGTTTTTTTTTCTAGATAAAACACACATTGCCGAAAGGATGTCAATAAATACGCGTAAACAATAGACTTTCAGTTCACTTTCCGTTAAACAGAGATAAGAATTGATTCCGATTCTGCTCTATTTAATCCTGTCGAAGTCAGAATTTTTATGTCAATCGAAATTAACTAATCTCCCCCATTATATCTAATTGATGATTGTGTAACTCTTAGCCGTTTTATGATATTATTATTATTATCATTATTATTATTATTATTATTATTTGCTAAGCTACAACCCTCGTTGGAAAAGCAAGATGCTATAAGCCCAGGGGCCCCAACAGGGAAAATAGCCCAGTAAGGAAAGGAAACATGGAAATATTAAATATTTTGAAAATAGTAACAATACTAAAATAAAAATGTCCTATATAAACTGTAAATACTTTAAGAAAACAAGAGTCTCTTCTACCCTTACCAAGAGAAAAGTAGCCACTGAACAATTGCAGTGCAGTAGGTAACCCCTTGGGTGAAGAAGAACTCTTTGGTAATCTCAGTATTGTCAAGTGTATGAGGATAGAGTAGAATATGAAAAGAATAGGCCAGACTATTCGGTGTATGTGTAGGCAAAGGGAAAGAACCGTAACCAGATTGAAGGATCCAATATAGTACTGTCTAGCCAGTCAAAGGACCCCATAACTCTCTTGTGGTAGTATCTCAACGAGTGGCTATCGTCCGCGCACGACTTATCCCCGTAGAGGGAGAGAAAAAAAAGATGAAAACTACACCCTTCTCTATAGGGGAGAAGAGAAACGTTCAATAGTAAAACTATATTTTCTTTTAATTTCTCAGTAGAGGATTTACATTAATGGTGTAGCATAGTTGTAAACGAGAAGAAAAACATTTCCAAAAAAAGTAAACACAAATAGATAAATAGGGCTAAAGGAAAATTAATTGGTGTATTTTCGATGTGAATTACTCCACTCTTATCTTTCGGAGTGAGATCTGATCCGATGACCTTCATTCGAGCGTCAGTCTAATGCTTTGCTCTTGTGGAAATACAAATATCAAAGGATAATTGGGATATACTCGTAACATTGGTAATGAGGGAAAGCTCTCTCTCTCTCTCTCTCTCTCTCTCTCTCTCTCTCTCTCTCTCTCTCTAACAATAAAATACACTGGAATTCAACCTCTGTAATGAAGAGATCTTTTTGTGTGAGGTTTTGATAAAGAACAAACCCAAAGTATTTTTGGAGCTCCACGATATATAACGATTCTCTCTCTCTCTCTCTTTCTCTCTCTCTCTCTCTCTCTCTCTCTCTCTCTCTCTCTCTCTCTCTCTCTCTCTCTCTCTCTCTCTCTCTCTCAGCGAAGCTTCTATCTCTTCATTAGCACATGAAGTATCGATTATTTATCCCAATATTCATGCTTATAAGAAAGATATGATGAATTAGAACAATATTATTAGTTATTGACATTTTAATATTGAAATCAAGCTACAAATACTAGAGGCAGATTCCTGAAATAATTATAAGGCCTAAACCAAATCATAAATCGTACCTTTACTATCTTAATTATATGGCTGAGATATACCATATAAAACACATGTACCTTTGAACATAAAAATATGATAAGATCCACTAAGTGGAAAGGAGGACATAAAATCTAAAAATGAGAAATTAAATAGCAAAGATGGTCACCCTCATCTGCTTTACTCTTTAAATATTCTCTTCAGTCATTCCTGACTTTTCTTTCGACCTCACTATCAATACTGGAATACTCAGCATGCTCTACCTATTATTTTCCTTACTTCCTCGAAAATTTTCAACAAGCCATTTCTGTCTTTGCCTCCTTTTTAAAGTATCCCGAATATCATTT
>NC_090741.1:108385277-108402777 GCF_036898095.1 Palaemon carinicauda | reverse complement strand
CACATTTGACTCTAATGTAAGCATATTAAAAATTATATTTTCATAAAAAAAAAGATTAATTCCTCCATAATATGGATAAAATTCCTCCATCAGATGTTATCTTCTTTATTTTTTCTGTTATATCACCATAAAATGTGACATTTGAAGATCCAATCCATGTTTTCTGATGCATCCTAAGACATAATATTTCCCCTTATATCTTCATTGATATTCCATGCATATCATTTCTTATTTTTTTCTAAATTCATAAAAAGATCAAATTCCCAAACGTCGATGGAAACTTTTATAAAAATTTCCTTCCATTTTCACATATAGATCTCAGATTGCTCATGTTATATTTTCGAAAAAGAAAAAAAAAAGAAAAAACAACCTCCAGAGAACATCTTGAGTGAATAATCTTTCTATTCTATTTTCCTTTATATTTTTCTACAAAAACCATAATCACGTGAGGACAATGGTTTGATAAGTAATGTCAGCCTTAGTCGAGCAAAGAAAAAAAAAAAAGAGAATATCACCAAAGAGAGAAAACATCGATAGTGGAAGTCCATAAAATGCAATACACCTTTGCTGATGGAAATTGACAGGAACAGATATTCCACTTCCTTCCAAGGGAATTGTCTCGCTTAGCATTCTGAAGTGAAGGTGGAAGCGCTGCCTTTCTTTTGGGAGAGAAAAAAAATCATGCTTTTCCTTGGGTTAGAGCCTCTCGTTCTAAATCCTTTTAGGATAAGGTTTATGTGAACGGAAACACATACATATACAAATCTATAAACACATATACAGTAAAACCAGGACACCAGCTATCCTTTGAGATACTACTTATAGAGAGTTATTGGATCTTTCGACTGGTACTGTATCGGATCCTTCTCTGCTTACGACTCTGGCCTATTTCTTTCACAGTCTTTTCTTTCCTCATACACCTGTCAACACTAAGATAACCTAGTCTCTGTACCATGATCTTTAATCCTTTGGGTAAGAGTTCTTTTGCTTAAAGGTATACTCAAGCACGCTATCTTAGCAGCTTTCTTATTTTCTCTCCTCACTGGGCTATTGTCCCTGTTGGAGCCCATGGGCTTATAGCATCCTGCTTTTCCAATCCACATAATAGCTTACTCAGTAATACATACATACATACATACATATATATATATATATATATATATATATATATATATATATATATATATATATATATATATATATATATATATATATTTATTTATTTATTTATTTATTTATTCCTAAGAATTAACCATTGTCACAAGAATGAGTTTATGCAAAGTTATTATAAATTCATGTGTATAAAACCTTACGAAACAATTAATCAATTGATAATAGAATTACAAAGAAACATTTTCTAAAAATGCACTTCGCGTAAGAAATTTAATAGAAATAAATACCGAACTCGATCCCATAGATATGAACGGAAAAATCCGCAGTTCTTGGCAATCCTCCTCAGATATCCGAAGGGAATCGTTGCAAATCGCTTTGGGTGAGTTGGGAGGATAAGAAAAATCGACTTTCGTTTGATAAACATACCCAAAAACATTTAGTCTTCAATTCTTTTCTCTCAAATATGGAGACAGTTTTAATTTTATCATTTTTATGGAGTTGTGAGAATAAATAAATATAATCAATTATCAGAAGTACAATATACTCATGTATCAAATTTATCTCCAATACAGTTTAATGTACATTATCTGAATACACGTATTTTATGTGAAATAAAGCAATCATTTGTTTACATTATTATTACTCTCTAAGCTACAACCCTAGCGGGAAAAGCAGGATGCTATATGCCCAAGTTCTCCAACAGGGAAAAATAGTCCAGCGACGACAGGAAATAAGGAAATAAAGAAACGATATGAGAAATAATGAATAATTAGAATAAAACATCTTTAAAACAGTAACAACATCAAAGCATATATATATATATATATATATATATATATATATATATATATATATATATATATATATATATATATATATACATGAAGTTTTACGTCACACTGTTTAATATAAAAACATTTGCTGCAAGTTTGAACTTTTGTAATTCTACTGATTCAATTATCCGATAAGAAAGATCATTCTACAACTTGGTAACACCTGAAATAAGACTTCTAGAATACAGTGTAGCATTGAGCCTCATGATGGAGAAGACCTGACTATTAGAATTAGCTGCATGCCGGTATTATGATCAAAATGGAACTCTCCGAGATGATATGGATGTACAGGATGATCAGAATTATGGAAAATCTTATGCAACATGCATAAGAAATTAATTGAATGAAGGTGTCAGAGATTGATATCTAGATCACGAATAAGAAATTTAAAAGATCATAAGTTCCTCTCCAATAAATTAAGATGAGAATCAGCAGCTGAAGACCAGACAGGAGAAAAATACTCAAAAATAGGTAGAATGAAATATTTGAAACACTTCTGCAAAATAAATTGATCACCGAAAATCTTTAAAGACTTTCTCAATATGCATTTTTTCCAATTGAGGAAGACAGAGACCCAATATATTTCTCAATAGTAAATTTTCTGTCAAGAATACTAATTAAAAATTTAAGAGAGCCATACGGAGTTAAAAAAAAAAAACATTACTAATGCTGAGATCCAGAAGGTGAGGAGCAACTGTCCTTGACCTACTTACAATCATATTTTAAGTTTTGCTAAGATTCAGCTTCATGCCCCATAACTTGCACCATGTACTAATTTTAGCTAGATCTATATTAAAGGAATTCAGCAACTCCTGATCTATATTCAACGGAACTAATGCAAAGAGTGTAAAAGCATCTACATATGTAACAATCTTGTTTGTAAGCCAAACTACATGTCCTGTGTATATAGTATGAAAAGTAATGCGCCAAGAAGAATACCCTGAGGAACACCAGATATAACATTTCTATATTCACTATCACTATATGGGGCCCATCAACAACAACATTTTGCGATTTTTTACTAAAAAATTCAGAAATAGTGCTAAAAAACGACCCACACACTCCCAAATGCTCGAGTTTGAAAACAAAGGCCTCCTGATTAACGCGGTCAAAGGCAGCACTAAAATCCAGGCCAATCATACGAACTTCCTGACCACAGTCAAGGGATTTATGTACAGCACTGGACATTGTAAGAAAGGCGTCACATGCTTCAATGCCTTTACGAAACGTAAATTGCAAACTAGGGAACAGATGATTACCTTCAACAAACCTATTAAGATATTTTGCGAAAAGACGTTCAAAAACTTTAGATAATATTGGAGTTATGGAAATTGGGCGGTAATCAGTTGGACGTGAGCTACCACCAACACATTTATATAGGGGAGTAACATACCAATTCTCCAATAAGTGATAAAAGCTCCTCTTCTTGCTAATTTTCTCAACATAACAGATAACTTTGGAGCTAGGAAATCTACAGTTTTTACAAAAAAAGCAAAGAAAATATATCATTTGGGTCTACACTTCTATTGGCATCAAGGTCCGTTTAGAGAGCTTTAATTTTATGAGATGGAAAAACTAAACTAGTTAGTTTATCCTCAGGAAAACACGAATGAGGAAGTTCGAGTTTCCATTACTCTTTTTACTGTTAAACACATCAGCCAAAAGGATTGCCCTTTTCTTTGGACAGAGAGGGACAGAGCCATCTGGTTTAAGCAAAGGAGGAATTGTTGCATCTATACCAAAGAATGCAGATTTAAGAGCAGTTCAACACTATGTTCATGGGTTGTACCAGAAAGGGTTTCTTTTATAGTAAAATTGTATTTCTTTTTAGTTGAAGCTTAAGCAAAACTCTAAGCTGAGTAGAGTTATTCCAAGTAAAATTTGATTGGATACCCTTACAGGCTTCGTGCTTCTCCAAATGAGCACTTTTGTAATCATCATTGAACCATGGTTGTCCTTCACTTGGTACCCTAGCACACGATAAGGTAAACACATATCAATTATATTGCCTAGATTTTTATTCAAATAGAAAACAGGATCAACCCTAATATACAATTATGATCAGTTTAACCCCAAATGATCACTCAAAATCCTATTCTAGTATGCTTGAGATTTCATATAAATCTTACATGAGTAACTGTTACGATCTTAAAATCATTACAGGTTTTTTTAATAAGTAAAATAAATGTTAACAACGACCATTAAAACATGGGAAACGAATATAAAAAGGAACACATGAACAAACACAACACGTTTATTCAAAAACTTACAAAGAAAACTAATGTTACTTCTTCGGTTACGTTAACTGAGAAATCATATCAAACTTAACACCAATAGAAAAGGGGAACAGTCAGTTAGGTAGAAATACTTAAGGAAAATTTTTTTTTTGCAGCTGCTGAGACTATACTGGTACGGAGACTTCAGGCTTGAGAACATTGCAGAAAGGGGGATGAAGTTCAGATGAAACTGGCAGGATGACCGAATTCGAAGACGTCACAGAAAGGGTGGCATCAAGATGGGACATCAGAGGTCTTCTTCTAAGAATTCGATGATACTGTTGAACTAAAGCAGGCTGCAGGCAGTGTTAGATACTTCTCGTTACAAGCAGGGAGGGCTGGCTGCTTCAATTTATCTCTTCTCAGCCATAACTGGATTTTGGAGATAGGCTTTTGTTGTCTGAAGGGAAGGTTAGAATCTGGCTCTATCAGACTTCTGGTCTTCTCTGTTTCCTATCTCGTTAGGACTGGGATCTTATCTGCTTCAGACACAGTTACTCTCTTATCTTATGTCCTGTCATATCTCTCTTGGACAATCTCTTCTTGAAGTTTATATACCCATGTACAGTTAGAATCAAAAGAACGCCGACACTCAGGGGAAATCATTCGTCAGAAGTCTCTAGTGTCCCCATGACAAAAAGGACTAGGATTTGCTCTTCTTACAACTTCTACGAAATGGGCGGAGCATTCTCAAAAGTTAGCGAATCAGACAGTAAAGGGATGTCTTTGTTAGCAAAAGCATAGAAATGTTACAATTTGAGTTGCCATATTTCAATTCCGTATAATCATTTGACGTTTCAAGTATTCACTACAAACACAAAACACACACACACATTATATATATATATATATATATATATATATATATATATATATATATATATATATATATATATATATATATATATATATATATATATATATATATATATATATATATATATATATATACATATATAAACCATTATTTTTCAATTGCTACTTTTTCGTAAGAGGAACCAAGTAGACACTTTCCAGTCAAGGTATGGGGGTGGGGAGGTTTCTCCTTCAACCCCCTGCCCCAGCCTTTCTGACACTGAGCAAATAGGAAAGTCATTTCTGTTTTATGGGTTGTGGAAACAGGCTGATTGTAGACTTATGATACAGCCTGTAAGATATTGTATCATTGCCCGAGATTTATTTGAAAACCGTCAATGTTCTACCAAATTTGGCTAACCTAATTCATTATTAGTTGATTTGTAAAAGATAGCAGCAGTAGAACAAAATATCTTCTGTTGATGGAAGGTCGATAAGTAACGAAATTCAAGTATTCACTTTGCATAATAAATAATCGATGATGGATACAATAGATACTAATCACTGCAAAGCACTTTGAATGTAATCAGAATTTGATATTTCGTATCGAAAATAATTTATATTGAGGTTGATGAGGAGGCTATCACATTCTGGTAATGGGGTTAAAAAAATTTGTTTTATTGACAAAACATAGTCTCAGAAGGATATAATTTTCAGAAATTTTGTCATGAAACTATAATATATCTATTTTTCCCAAAATGAATTCTCGTCTAATTTTTCCGGAAAAAAGATACACGAATAGATGGTATAAGCACGAAACGATTCCCCATTCTAATACCCTGATTGTAAGTTATCAATTATTATATAATTGCTAGTAGTTTTATCTTGAGAAATTAAACAGCTTTGAGATAAAACCAATCTTCTTAGAATTTCAAGCACAAAGTTCTTATAATATTGATTCAAATAGGCTTAGCTTTGTATGATAAAGTCCTTATTTACAGTGATCAAGTGCCCGAATTAGCATAAGTATGTTGTGCTAGATGTGGGTCTCTTGACCGGGAAAATTATACCAGGTAGATGGGCGCTTAACAAGCGAAACAAAAATGCATTACTATCTGTGATGCTCTAGTTCGGATTGTTCGAGCAATAGCTATCCATACCAGCTCTTCAGCCTATCGGGATATTAGTTAAACCACAATTTCTACAGCTGGTGCCGTGAGCAGGGGAAGCGAAAACCCAAATATTAAAATATCTCGGAAATAAATGTTTGATTCTCCTTTTAATCACTAAATCATACGCTGAGGATTTCTGAATATTTTTTCTCATTCTTCAGAATTTATTTCCTGAGCTTCTTCCTCTATCCCCTGATTCTTTATTTAACATTTGTGTTTCTTTCTATCACCATTTATTCATTTATTTATTAAACATTATCTTTAAAATGAATGCCCTTCTGCCTCGGTGCTCGTCTTAGGCCGTCAACTTTGGTTCTTAGCTTCTCACTGTGCCTTCATAAAATAAATCTCTCCCAAGCGGCAGCAGAAGCACCTTCACTTGACCATTCCAACTTGTAACTTTTTGATATTTGTGTGACCCCAAGACAAGATATTCATTAGTTGGATTCCGGAATAAGGCATTTGGAGATCTGTATTTCATTTTCCTCTATCTTCGTTTTTACAATCTCCATCAAAGTAAAAAGAAAACTATTGTAAAGCATGCTTCCATGAATAATTGGTGCCACTCAGATTTTTTATACAATATATATCCTATTCATTTTTCATTATTCCAGTTAACGAAAATATCCTACTTGATTTTAAAGCAACCGGATAGGTTTTCCTACAGACCATTTAAGGTATATAGAGGAGTACAAAACATCATGATCAAACTATATGCAGCCGGACAAATGTTGGTATACGGATCCTTAAAGAAGCAAATCCTCCAAATGCCCAAAAGCAAAAGACGACTCACTTGTATTAACTATTGCCATTTGGTCTCAATAATTGTCAAGTGAATGAAGCAATTGCGATAAAGATTGAAGTAGCAATGTAGCAAAGATTTTGCTGTGTATGTTTAAATTTTAGTTCAAATGGCAATGCTTATCATTCAAGGCCAAGATAGCAGACGGTAAGACGACAGATATCAACGATGGGAATGAAAAAAAAAAATGATGAATAAAGGGAGAGTGGTTTAGGGTCTAAAGACTGGATTGGCGCATACCCCTGAATCTGAATAATTTGGGAAATATTTTGCAAGAAAGTATCCTCACGTATTGCGAAATGTTACAATCAGTGAATATCTATAAACTGGAAGTAGTTTTTAGCAGTGAATCTAGCATCTGAAAAATAACGATAAGCTTTTGGGAGCATAATACAATTATTTCTATCGGAAACATTGTATAATAATGACAAAAAAAACTTTGATATGCATAAATGTCTAAAAAGGAGTTTATATGCTGGTAGATTACTTCATTAACTAGAATAAGCTCAAACCATTTGATCTCTCTCTCTCTCTCTCTCTCTCTCTCTCTCTCTCTCTCTCTCTCTCTCTCTCTCTCTCTCTCTCTGAACGTCCTTTATGTGGTTATAACTCATGTATGGTGTTTTTTATTACTATTTTTCAACATAGAAACAAAATTGAAATTACTTTTTCGTTCATCGGTAACTTGAACAGACTAATGTCAAAATAATCTAATATAGCTGTTAACGGGAGGAATTGTTTAGCTACGACACTCCAAGATTTTCTAAATGAATTTGTGGGTTCATAATATATATATATATATATATATATATATATATATATATATATATATATATATATATATATATATATATATATATATATATATTTATATATATATATACATATATATACATATATATATATATATATATATATATATATATATATATATATATATATATATATATATATATATATATATATATATATATATATATATATATGTATATATATATATATATATATATATATATATATATATATATATATATATATATATATATATATATATATATATATGAACTGATCACAGTCAAGTTGGCCGTTACTGATCGGGATAAGTGAAGTGTCAACAGATTTTTCTTCTTTGTTAGAGGAAGGACTGTTACGCTGTGGCTTAGGTGGCACTACGAAAATGACAGTTATAGACTTGGCGTCACCAAACCCTCTCCCGATTGGTTGTTATGAGACTTTCGGGTCAAAACAACCAATCATTGATCAGGCATCGCGATGCCCGTCTATGGGCGATGGGGAATCTGCCCATAGGAGACAGTCCGGTTTCGGAGGCCTTGCGAGTGTGTCACGTAAGGAATGGCAGGTGCCAACATGTGTGCCAAACCGAGCACCATTTTCTGAAGGCTTTTTCTTAATAACGTAACGTAATCATAATTAAGGGCGCCCTTATAACTTAAGAGAATATAGCATGTGTAAAATTATCTACTCGGCTATTATTTGTGCATGAAATCCCTCTCTATTCATGTTTCCCTAAAACTGATTGAACCCCAATACGACCCAGATCGGGTCATATTAAATGGTGTCAGGTGTGGGGTATTAACAGATTAACGTCTCTGCTAAGTGATTTTAGCCGACGTGAGGTTTCTGGAAAAGGGAAACAAAAGATAATAGTGATAATGGTTAACACGAGAAGTTCGACGTCGAGTGGCAATGGCGGAGAGAGGGGAGAAACGATTCCTGTAGCTATGGTAGACACGGTACTCGGTGGAGAGAATTTGGGAACGGGCGCACCGATATACATACAAGCACTCATGCGCGAAATGGCAGAAATACGTAGATACATGCAGAAAGATCAGAACAATAGAAGTGATATTACAACCTCAACTTGGTCGGAAATTGACGCGGGACCTCCTTCGATAGAACCAGTACGAGCGCGTGATCTTCTGGTACCAACGATTCCGATTGTCGAGTTCAATGATTCCCATCCCGCTGAGGGATACTTTTCGATTGAAGCCTTCTTGGCGGTCGTAGAGGATGCTACTGCAGGATGGTCCGATAGACATCGAATTATACTGACCAACCGGAAGATAACCGGAGCAGCAGCTGGCAAGATACTAGGATGGAGGGATCGGCCAACGGACTGGGAATCCTACAAAAACGAACTCCTGAAACGGTTTGCCCTCTCTGAAACTGAGAAGACGACCCTATGGCAGAAGTACCAGCCAACCTTGCGGGCAGGAAAATCCCTTTCGTATTTCATCGAACGGATATCTACAGATTTAAACAGTTTTGCTCCGGAAGGCTGTAAGAACGTAGAATGGCGAGAAAGATATTGCAAACAGAAACTGATGGAAGCGCTCCCCTTGTCAGTTACGGCCGCCCTACAAGTTCCCGGGCAGTCCTTGTACGATGTCATTCCTACCGTACAGGCAGCACTGAGCGTATACAGGGAACGACAAGCAGGGGGAGGGGCGAATCAGTGGCCGACATCCATGATAGCTGCAACCCAGACGTCGAGGCAGCCCGGCACCAAGCCGGCTTCGACAGCCTCCCAGGGGAGGGGTGCCCGTACCAGTGGACCTTGAAGAGGCAGAGGTCCAAGAAGTGGGGATGCAGTGAATGGCAATTGTTGGAACTGTGGGGGAAGGGGGCACCTCCGGGCTGTATGCCCCTCCGTCGAGCAGCGGCGGTGTTTTGGATGCCATGCCACAGACCACCTACTGAACAGCTGACCAAAAAATGGCGTCGGCTCAAGGGATCACGTTTCCCCTGCACCAACAAGAGGAAGGGGAAAATGACACGGGACGGGGACCAGGGTTCCTTCGAGCCGTCCGTCAGAACCGCCAGGACTAAAGACAGAAGAGCCAAGGAGTCAGTCGTCACGCCCCGGCTCGACGTCGGGGGAGGCCAGTTAGTGCCCCAGCCAGCAGTAAGGGATTCCCCTAGGTCAGCAAGCGCGACTTCCCCGGGAGTGCCTGAGGGGGTTCGGGAGGTAGAACAGCCGCCTCCCACCGCCGCTCCCACACATGCAAGTAGGAATGCGTTCCCCGTTCTTAGAGTAGAGCTGGGATCGTGTGTGCAACACGCTCTGCTTGATTCCGTGGCCAGCATATCCCTTATGGAAGAACATTTGGCGACGGATGCCATACAAACATCGAAGGAGTGCCTGGTGTTGAACACGGCTGGGGGTCACAAACTGATGACCCGAAGTATTGTTAGACAACAATTCATCCTTCAAGGTCGAGAAGTGACCCTTGCCTTCTATGTCATCCCGACATTAAATATGGGGGATATTCCCATTATCCTGGGAATCGATTTCATCAAGGAGAAAAAAGTGACAATACGGGGCCCCGATGGGGAGGGACTGGAAGTGAGGTGGAAAGTGGGACCAGGAGAAGAGACAGAGGTACCCGTTATGGGGGAAACTCGGCCTCAAGTTAGGGTCGCCCTTACTGCTAAGGGGATAGCAGGGGCGGTTCCTGCCGGGCCGGAGGCAGGTGAATCAATCCCCCCCTCCTCCCTCTACTCCCTATCAGTGGCACCCGCAACGGAAATGCGCGAAGGTGATTTAGTGTACGTAAAACCACATCAAAAGTGGCAGGATTTCATGTCTCCAGGGGTCACCGCCGTTACCGAAGGAAAGGTCGAAATTCCCTTTATAAATGTAAGTACCCAGTGGTTCCACTTAGGCACTGAGTCAGTCTGCGACCTTGAGTTATGTTCTTTTGTGACAGCCGAACGGACATTGGCGACCTTGGCTCTCCATGGTCAAGGTCCCGATGAGGACAGGGTAAGAAAGCTCCGTCAAACTGCTGTTGGAGCGACCGCAATTAATTATTATAAGAGAGTAAGAGATATTGTAGAGAATTTTGCGGACGTAATTGCAGTTGGAGATGAACCCCCAGGGAGAATTACTAAGTTTCCATTTAACATCGAGACTGGTAGTCACCCCCCAATTCGTATTAAACCTTATAGGACTCCCGTCTGTCATGTAGAGACAATTGAAAGAGAAATAAATAAACTAAAAGAGCAAGGTACGATTCGAGAAAGCGAGTCCCCGTGGGCCTCTCCAATTGTCATGGTTTGTAAGAAGGATGGGTCTTTTCAGTTATGCGTAGATTATAGGAGGATAAATGCTGTGACCAAGGATAATGCATACCCTTTGCCCTCTATCGAGGAACTGTTACTTAAAGCCAGGGAAAGCAGGTTTTTTATACTTTAAATGACGAAAGTAAAGAAAAAACGGCCTTTATAGCAAATGATCAATTGTTTGAGTATAATTATCTCCCTTTCGGATTGAAGAATGCTCATGCCCATTTTTCTCGGGAGATGATGTCTGTATTAGCTTCATTATTAGGACATAGTGTTTTTGTCTATTTGGATGATATAATTGTAATTGGGGCTACGGCAGACGAGCATGAAAAAAATCTTATACAAGTGTTAGAAGCCTTGAGACGTCAGGGGATGAAAATTAATTTAGACAAATGTAAATTTTTTCAACAAGAGGTAGAATTTTTGGGGCACATAGTAACACCCGAAGGCCTAAGGCCTTTTGCCTATAAAGTAGCTGCAATCAGGGAATTTCCAGAGCCAAAAAACGCTAAGGAAGTAGCCAGTTTTCTCGGGCTCGCTGGCTATTACCGTAAATTTATACAGAACTTCGGTCACATAGCACGACCTCTAGACTCATTGAGGAAGCGACCTGAGTTTCAGTGGGGAGAAGGAGAAAAAGCTGCTTTTCAGACATTAAAGAATGCACTCACGAGCGACGAATTGTTGGCTTATCCAAGGTTCGACCGGCCATTTTTGGTAACGACCGACGCGAGTCAGATCGCAGTCGGCTGAGTCATTTCTCAGGTTGATGATGAAGGGAATGAGAGGCCTATTAGTTTCGCTTCACGAGCTTTAAAGGGTTAGATACAGTACCTTCGATAGAGAGGCATTGGCAATTCTATGGATGCTGGAGAGACACCGCTACTTTTTGCTTGGGCATAAAATTAAAATAAAGACAGATCATCGGCCGTTGCGAAACTTGTTCAAGAAAGGGGAATTAAATACTCGGCAAGCTCGGTGGATTGAGCGGTTGTTAGAGTTTGATATTGTAAATTTCGAGCATATTGCGGGGAAGTCAAATAAAGTAGCAGACGCTCTCTCCAGGACCGCCATAGCGGCAGTAACAACTAGGTCGTCAAGGCAGAAGGAAAAACCACAGGAGAGTTCAGGGTCAAATACACCTGTGGGAGAAGCGCATAGAAAACGGAAAGATCTTGACAACTCTAGTGCGAGAGGGAGAGAGGACGAGAACTGTCCGGAGAATGTGAATGTTGGGAGTTCCACCGGGGGAACTCAGAGAGAATGCCCCGTGAATGAGTGTGTGGTCGATTTGTGTGGCTGGAGTGTGGGTGAGCTTGTTGCTGGACAAAAATCTGAAACTTGGATCGAACAGGTCAAGAGGTGTGTGAGAGATGCGAGTAGCAAGCTCCCAGATTTTCTGCGCATGCGAAGGGATGTGTTCTTCATCGAAGACGATATCCTTTTTTATTAATATGAGAAGAGACCGGGAGATATCCGATCTCGCGTTGTTCTTCCTTCCTCTTTGATAGAGAAAGCTATCCATGTAATTCATGTAAGTCCCTACGCAGAACATGTGGGTATAGAGAGGTCCTTGAGAAGGGCCAGAGAGTCATTTTTTTGGTTAGGGATGAAGAAAGACATTGTTAGGTTTATTAATAAGTGTCATGTGTGTAACACTATGCGGAACCACAACCATGTGATCCCAAAGGCCAGAACATGGTCAATAGTGTTTGTTAAATTTAATAGAGTGCATATGGACGTCCTGGGTCCATCCCCCCCCCCCGGTGACGGGCAGTTTAAGTACGTGTGTGTGTTTGTAGATGCATTCACACGCTTCACACACACGTATGCAATGGTGGACAAAACCGCAGTGTCGGTTGCGAAGGCGTTGTGCTCTTTCATAGTGAGGTACGGATGTCCTCGTACATTGATAAATGACAATGGTAGAGAGTTTGTGAATGAAGTGTGCAAGGGGGTAACCCAGATCATGAAAATAGATCATTTCACTATCGCCTCTTATCGCCCATCAGCAAATGGGCTCGTCGAGTCCCATAACCGAGAGGTGACAAATATTTTAAAGTATCTTGTGAGGGACAACCCAAACCAGTGGGTGGAAATGTTGCCGTGGGCGGAGTTCGCCCTAAATACGGCATATAATGGCTCTATTAGGGATACCCCGTTTTTTATGCTCTTTGCGCAAGACCCTGTGGTGCCGTATACCGTTGTCATGGACCCCCACACCTTGCCATTATACAACACAGAATAATATCGGGTGATGATGTGTAATTTGGCTCGGAGAGTGTTCCAGATAACCCAAAAGTACTTGCTGAGGGCCAATGAGAAGTATCAGACGAAATACGATCAGCGTTTCCGAATGCGAACGTCTGATATACAGATAGGGGACAGAATCTATCTTAAAAGGTTGCAACCGAGGAAGCATAAACTGGAAGCCTCATATGTTGGACCGTATCGTGTAAAAGAAATTAAAGCCGATACGGCGGTCATCCAACACATCCGGACCGGGACCAAAGGCGAGTATCACCTTTCGCATATGCGCCCGGTCTGAGAGGATAAATTGGTGTGGTATTTGAATAAGCCGGTACCACCTTACTCCGGGCTACCTGGCTACTTGGGGGAGGAAAGTGAGGAAGAGACACAAGCGTGTGTCCGTGCCGTCCTTCGAGCACGAGAGAGTGCAAGAGGACATGGGCCATGAGATAGTGTCTACCACAAGGTGATTGAGGTCAGGGAATCAGTTTTATTTTGTGTGTGTTACTCCAAGTGTTTTGTGAAAAGATGAATTAAATTCTGTTTCGTTTTTTTTTTTGGTTTTGTTCTGAGCATATCACGAGTATTTCATTCATAATACTAAGACATTTCTGTTGCGTTTATGTTTATGTTGGAATTAATTCATATTTCGTTGCCCTATGTTGATACTTATTTTGTTGTTACCAATGGTTTGATGTGTGTTTTCAATGTTGTTGTACTGTATTTGAAAAATTTCATTTGTCTCTGTGGAGGTTTTCAGTGCTGTTGCGGGTAATTGCTAATCATGGGTTGAAAATTGAACATCATTGCTTATGTTTTGTTTTTCAGGAGAAATCATATTGCTCGGTCATTGATAAGTATTTTCCTTTTTTGTTATTATTCACTGTTTGAATTTGTTCCTTGTTGCAGTGTCACGGATGTGTTAGAAATGGTTTTCTTATAATGGTAAATGTGTCAAAGAGTGCTGGGATTGTAAGTTATTCATTTTGGTTTCTCTTAATTTTTATCATTTTCATTATTTTTTATAAGTAATGATTTGTCGGTTCATATCAAGATTTTATTGCATTGAAGGAACTGTCGGTAAAACATTATTATTTTTCTGATTTTGTGCTCCAAATTTCGGTTATGATGTATTAAACCTGAATTTTGTGTTTCTGTATGACCTATTGTGGGCGTGACATTCATCTTTGTGTAACTTGCAATTGTAACTCGCCAACCGGCCCTCTGATTTTAAATTTTAATTTTAATTTCTGCATGCACCCGAAGAGGATGGTACTCAGCGGCAATGTAAAGAGAAACGAAAGTTTTTGTCTCAGTGAAAAAAAAAAATTAGAAAAGTTTCATAAAAAAAGAGAGAAAAAAAATTGTTTTGAGAAAAAAAACTGGTAAGTGTGAATTTTACGGGATATAAAATCTGGGAAGGGAGTGATGAACCGATCACAGTCAAGTTGGCCGTTACTGATCAGGATAAGTGAATTGTCAACAGATTTTTCTTCTTTGTTAGAGGAAGGACGGTTACTCTGTGGCTTGGGTGGCACTACGAAAATGACGGTTATAGGTTTGGCGTCACCAAACCCTCTCCCGATTGGTTGTTATTAGACTTTCGGGTCAAAACAACCAATCATTGATCGGGCATCGCGATGCCCATCTATGGGCGATGGGGGAACTGCCCATAGGAGACAGTCCGGTTTCGGAGGCCTTGCAAGTGTGTCACGTAAGGAATGGCAGGTGCCAACATGTGTGCCAAACCGAGTACCATTTTCTGATAGCTTTTTCTTAATAACGTAACATAATCATAATTAAGGGCGCCCTTGTAAACTTGAGAGAATATAGCATGTGTAAAATTATCAACTCGGCTACTATTTGTGCATGAAATCCCTCTCTATTCATGTTTCCCTAAAACTGATTGAACCCCAATACGACCCAGATCGGGTCATATAAATATATATATATATATATATATATATATATATATATATATATATATATATATATATATATATATATATATATATATATATATATATATATATATATATATAGATATGCACAGACAGACATTATATATATATATATATATATATATATATATATATATATATATATATATATATATATATATATATATATATACACATATAAATATGCACAGACACACATTATATATATATATATATATATATATATATATATATATATATATATATGTATATATATATATATATATATATATATATATATATATATATATATATATATATATATATATATATATATATATATATATATATGTGTGTGTGTGTGTGTGTGTGTGTGTGTTTGTATAATCAGTATTTGTAGTGGATATTTGAGACGTCAAATGATAACTGAGAATGAAAAATGGCAACTCGATTTGTAACATTTCAATGCTTTCGCTAAAAGACAGCCCTCTACTCTCTTTGATTCACATAGGTTGGATAAGGCTCCGCCCATTTCGTAGTAGTATTAAGGGGAGCAACTCGTTTTCTGTTTTGTCATGGGAACACTAGAGACATCTGACGTAAGATTTCCCGTGAGTGTCGGCGTTCTTTTGATTCTAACTGTACGGGGCGGAGTTAATTACAGTGGGCAGTGGTCATTTCCATAGAAGGCGGTTTTTTTTAATAATTTCGCATCTCGATTAGCTTCCTTAAAAACACCCACTTCCCTCATGCCATGGAAGCTTCTAGAAAAAAAATTCTGATGCAATCTGGGCCACGTGTTGAGTCGTAGACAAAGGGCAGCACATGTCCTTCCATGATGACTTATATCCTAAACAAGGATTTCCCTCAGGCTCAGTTTCTCAAAATATGCTGGTTCCACTAATTAAGACAATTACATCTTTGTCAAAACAGGTCAGTTCCCTTATCGTGGCAGGTGCTCTCGGTGAGGCTCGGTTTACTTCCAAAATGCTGACGATAGTGAAGTGATGACAGGTTTGACAAAACAGGTCCGTAGTCGAATCTCTTCTTGCCTCGCCTCTTACACTTTGGGAATAGATATTTTTGTCTTTTAATACATCTCCTTTAAAAATATTATATCTAACAATGAATTACATACATCAGGGACAGGCTGCTCAGTCTTCACTACTAATGAAATAAAGGTATAATTAGATGTCCCAACTGAAGAATCAACCTTACTTGTAATAACACCAGGGGAGTCTGAATATACGAGTTCCAAGAAGTTACCAGACCTGTGACCAGCTTTACTTATAATTTGCTCACCGCCTAAATTCAGAGGCAAAGTGTAAAATTCTTAAGATAGGGCGATCGGTTGGAGAAACAAAATCTAACCGCTTCCTAGGGTGAGCATTAAAATCACCAACATAAACTAAATAGGACTTTCTCCCTATCCATAATTGATGGATGGTTAATAAAGCTATAGAAGATTTTTATACTGTAGCAATTCAGTACACCAATGCAAACCGTGAACATCATGATTACAATTACAGATTGGAATCCAAAAGTGCTATTTAAGGTTGATTGGCAGCGTCATCATCCAGATGAAATCTATTAGTGCTAATGAAATACACATTAAAACTAAGTCAATGTTTATTATATTCTAGATTAGTATCGATAATGAGTATCATTCATCGTCTAGTAAAAGTAGTTTTGAGAGTGATCTATCGATTTCCATTTTACATTTCGCGTCATATCCGATGTAGAGCTTTGAGATTTATTTGACTATTTATATAGGGAGTAATCTTGAATTAGTAACCATAAACTTTTCTGAGGGATGATTTTTTTAGACGAAAAAGCATAAATGGCAGAAAAATGGAGGCATTAGATTTTTATTATATTGAAGATAACATTTTGCTAATGAATTATCCAAATTTTTTAATTCTAATTCCTTATTTTACTTTCAGTAATTCAGATACTAAGCGAATGAGCGTTTAAATCAGTGCAATTATGGTAATATGTAAAATAATATTATTTGCCTTTGTGATTTTTGGTACTTATAGAATTATTTCTACTTGAATGTAAAAAAAAAAAAAATACTTCGGGCTTCCTGGAAGCAAGCAAGCACTGATGAGGACATCGTAAAGAAACCAAATAAGATAATTATTGATACAAAAGCCCAAAGGAATTTTGACAAAAATTCATCCAAGTTGATGTTGAAATTCAATACTTAAATAAGTAAAGAAAGATACTT
>NC_090741.1:108367777-108377777 GCF_036898095.1 Palaemon carinicauda | reverse complement strand
ACCTGACATAAAAATTCATAAAAAAAAAGTTTATACATATATACACAAATCCTTTTAGGAATTGATTCTTGAATGTTTAGGACACATCTTGATGTATTTTGGATGAAGTCAGACCCATGGAGGTGAAGATCTGAAATGAGAAAAAAAGGGTAACTTTTTTTTGGCCAAAAAAATTTGTCCAAATTTCATGAATTTTTTTGGGTACCCAAATGAAATAGGAAGTGGCTAATTTTTTTAGGGAATAAACATATGTTATCCTAAAATAGAAATATGTAAAAAAATCTTCATTATTTTGTAAATTACATTTATATCAGGGGCCATATCTAAAGGTAATTTTTTGAGTACTTAGAAATTTCGTAAAAAAATACATATATTTAATATATAATATGATATTTATGCAGGTAAAAATATACCAAAATATCACAAAATCTATAGGGAACAAGAATATATATAGATAGGGCAACTTACGCTTCGGATATGTCCACAAAATGGCCGCCAACCACACTGACTCAGACTCCCTAATCTGCCACTTGAAATGTAGGAAGGGTATGTCAATTTCAAGGTGTTATTTACTAATCTAATTATTATTGGATATGCATAAAAATTGTATGGTGGGTTGCTGGATAATTGTCGATTATTTTACGACTATAAAATTAAAATTCTGACCCAAAAAAATTTTTGAAGGGAAATAAAATCGAAAAAAAAAATGTAAAATATAATATTTTAGCTAAAAAAATTTGATGATATTCAATCAAAAAAGAAGTAAACAAAATTTTCCGACAAATAAAAATCTAGAGGAATCATTACTCTATGATAGTTCCTTAGTACGTAGTAATTTTGAAAGAATTGGGAAAAAACGAAAAAATGGCAATCACCGGAAAATCGAACACATACCTATATATACGCCATATCTGGCTAAAAAAAAGATAGGCATGGGTAGCCAGATCATCTAGAAACACTTTCCAACACTATGAAAATATAAGTTTTGCGACACTACTTGCCAATTCCTTACGGTAACATGACCAAGCAAAAAAATGCAAAACAAATAAAAAGGGGCACTCGCGGAAAAATGGCTAACATTCTAATATACGGCATTTCAGAAAAAAAAAAATTCAGCCACGTACTAGGCAAACCATCAAGGCACATTTTCCGACAAATAAACATCTAAATGAATCATTACTCTGTGATAGTTCCTTAGTACGTAGTAATTTTGAAAGAAATGGGAAAAAACGAAAAAATGGCAATCACAGGAAAATCGAACACATACCTATATATACGCCATATCTGGCTAAAAAAAAAAAGATAGGCATGGGTAGCCAGATCATCTAGAAACACTTTCCAACACTATAAAATTATAAGTTTTGCGACACTACTTGCCAATTCCTTACGGTAACATGGCTAAGCAAAAAAATGCAAAACAAATAAAAAGGGGCACTCGTGGAAAAATGGCCATTCTAATATACGACATTTCAGAAAAAAAAATTTCAGCCACGTGCTAGGCAAACCATCAAGGCACATTTTCTGACAAATAAACATATAAATGAATCATTACTCTGTGATAGTTCCTTAGTACGTAGTAATTTTGAAAGAAATGGGAAAAAACGAAAAAATGGCAATCACAGGAAAATCGAACACATACTTATATATATGCCATATCTGGCTAAAAAAAAAATAGGCATGGGTAGCCAGATCATCTAGAAACACTTTCCAACACTATAAAAATATAAGTTTTGCGACACTACTTTCCAATTCCTTACGGTAACATGACTAAGCAAAAAAATGCAAAACAAATAAAAAGGGGCACTTGCGGAAAAATGCCCAACATTCTAATATACGGCATCTCAGATAAAAAAAAAGACATGCACGTGTTAGCCCAACCATCAAGGCACACTTTCTAACACATAAACATGAAAAAAAAATCAATAATATACGGCAATTCCTTACTACGTAGTAAATTTTTACAAATATTGAAAAAAAACAGAAATTGGCAACCGCAGTTAAATACCCAATATACCAATAACTACGTCGTATCTGACAAAAACAAAATCACGCATGGGTAGCCAGATCATCTAGACACACTTTCCAACACTAAAAAAGCAAAAGTTTTACGACACTATTTGGCAATATCTTACGGAAAAATGACTTGGCAAAAAAATGAAAAAAAATGAAAAAGGAGCACTCGCGGTAAAATGCCCGACATTTCAATATACGGCATCTCAGATAAAAAAAAGACATGCACGTGTTAGCCCAACCATCAAGGCACACTTTCTAACACATAAACATGAAAAAAAATGAATAATATACGGCAATTCCTTACTACGTAGTAATTTTTACAAATATTGAAAAAAAACAGAAATTGGTAACCGCAGTTAAATACCCAATATACCAATAACTACGTCGTATCTGACAAAAACAAAGTCACGCATGGGTAGCCAGATCATCTAGACACACTTTCCAACACTAAACAAGCAAAAGTTTTACGACACTATTTGGCAATATCTTACGGAAAAATGACTTGGCAAAAAAATGAAAAAAAATGAAAAAGGGGCACTCGCGGTAAAATGGTCCTCGTGGTGATGAACGACATTTTAACTAAAAAAAAAATCATGCACATGGTAGCCAAACAATCCACCAAGACTTTCCACAACTGATAACCTATACAAGTTGCACCATTCTACGACAATTTCATAATACGTAATAACTTTGATAATTATGCAAATTACCTTAGAAGGGTAAACTCGGTCGCGCTCGACCCCGACGCGTCTCAGAAATCGGGGAAGGAGTACAGCTACAGCAATGCACATCTGGACACTACTAGAGCGTGTAGGGGAGACACCTCCTGCAGGTCGATCACCCACAAATTCAGTCACGGGGGTGAGTCACGTGAGAAAAACCTGTTTTTTTTTGACGCTCGGGGTCGCGAACGACCCATCGTACCTATCCAGGGTAAGAAACTTACAGTGGTCACATGCTTTGAGATTTTTGCTTTTTGCAATGGTCACGAGACTGGAGAGACTTGCAGTGGTTACGAGACTTGGGAGACTTGCAGTGGTCACAAGACTTTTCCTGCACTTTCGTTATTTCAAATATCAATAATAATATGGTTACCAAATGTAATTTCACAAGTATTATCTTATATCTTATAAAACGAGTCAATGAGACTTTTAACTCTGAAGTCCTTGCTTTAAAAAGATAATCCAAAGAAACCAGTATACCTAATTCCTAGAAGACAAATCAAATTTTTAAAAGGGAATTGCATATGTTTTTTACTTGCTCTATATACAACATATAACTTCTTTTGCTCAGAGTTTCTTTCGTGACGAGATACATTCTATTCCTAGAAATGTTTTCCAACCGCAAAGTTAAAGTTAGTTAAATCTTCTTTGAGTTACAACCGGGGAAAGAATAGCCGGGTAATCAAAGCTAGGACCTTGCAAATGTGAGCCAACACTCTACCGTTAACCTCCAAAACCAACCATAACTATTGGAACAAATGGAAATGATCATTTATACCTTATTTGAAAGAAAACAGTAGATTATATTTTTATTCATTACATTAACAGGTCTACTGTTCAATGCGGAGGAGAGCAATAATATACACATGACATATAATAATGTATTTTCGTTATTTTACGGAAAATAGCGCATGAGGGCTGGTAATGGAAAATATAATTCGTAGACGAGTTCATAAAAAGGCCAAAAGCAGCTTCTAATATTACGAAGAAATATTTGCATCGTTGTCACGGCTTCAAGAATTAACTACATTACCAGTATATTTATTTTCATTTGTACATAGATTACTAATAAAGTGAGCAAAGATTCATTAACAATTCTAGCAGCTATAATTACCATAAAAACAGACTCTAAATGGGAGATAAGCTTTATCTATCCTTTAAGAATATCAGTTTATACTGATTTGTATATATATCAACATGCTGCGAGAGGTTTGTACCAACCGTGTGTCACATGATCGTACATCAATTATTTTGCATATATTATGCTTGTATCTGCGCTCTTCCCTCGCACTAAAAAGAATCAAAATAAACATGTCTGCGTTTTTCCTCTATAACATTGTCTGTTTCTCGAACATGAAATTTCCTGTTGCCTGGAGGTTTAGTATATAAAGGAGATTGTACTTTAATAAAGTTACTTAGTTGATTGCTTCCTGCCTTTGAGTCACAACCTTCTCTCGGCCCGTCACATTGGTCTCTACGGGGTCACCAATGTGACGGGCCGAGAGAAGGTTGTGACTGAAAGGCAGGAAGCAATCAACCGAGTAACTTTATTAAAGAACAATCTCCTTTATACACAAAACCTCAAGGCAACAGGAAATTTCATGTTCGAGAAACAGACAATGTTACAGAGGAAAAACGCAGACATGTTTATTCTGGTTCTTTTTAGTGCAAGGGAAGAGCGCAGATACAAGCAAAATATATACAAAATAGTACAGGTACGATCGTGTGACACACGGTTGGTACAGGTTTTTATTTTTCGCCCCTTTTGATATATTTTTTTTCCTTTTGGGTTTTACCAGGAAGTAAGGATTTTTTTTTTGTTTTTTTTTATTTTTAGTTTAGTTACTCAGATATAGACTAGCTTTACTTTCGCCAAAATGTCTTCCATTGGTGGTTTTATTTAATAGCGTTCAAAACACTAATTTCCGAGAAAAATTTGATACTTCAATAAACGCTGCAAATTAATACTCATTCCAAAATAATTCAATATTGGGATTCCGAATGTAGCAGAGTCATTAATCAAACCACTCTCAAGTAAACTAAATTCAACAATTGAGCCTCTGTGACGCAACATTCTCTCCAAAAGTCAAAGGTAACAAAATTGATTCCATGAAAACTGAAAACTTCTAATGAAGACCAGTTTGGATCTGTTCCCCGAGGGAGAGACGCCTCTCTGAGTTCTTGTTGCATATTCAACAAGGCGATGTCCATCTACATGTCAGTCTTGAGATTAAAGATAGACATTGGAATTATAGAAATGGCAAAGCAGGATATGCTCAACTATCAGGACTCCCTTTGCAAAAGCAGGCCGGTTTCCAAGATTATCTCCGTTATTTGAACAGTAAGGGGGTGAGTCCATTTCTGGAAAAGATGCTCTCATATATATATATATATATATATATATATATATATATATATATATATATATATATATATATATATATATATATATATATATATATATATATATATATTTCATGTCAGGATATATATATATATTAGAAATCCATGTTTACTAACTGTTATACCCGTATAGGTGGATGAAAAACTTGGTGGAGTAATAAGGGTGTGAAGGAAATGCCCCCTTAAATCTCCATGAAGTTATTGGTAGCAGGATGACGTTTTGGGTTTAAGGCGATGGAAAAACTGTATCTTCGGCTTTTACTCCTGATGCCTGGCAGTTGATCTTTCTAGATTTACTATGGACCGGCAACGGTCAATTGCCTTAATTAGATAGGCATTGCATATCATCAAGGAGAAATTCAAAATAGGTAATTGAAACATTAGAATCATGAATCAGATTGGGAAGTTATAGCAAGGGGAGTGTCAGATTATGAAATATAGTTTGAATATCTTGGCCCTAAGTGAAACACGTTGTAAGGAGATTGATAACAAAACTTTAGACCAAGGCAATATATAAATCTACTCAGGGAGGTCAAATGAAGTTGGAAGAGCAGTAGTAGAAATAATGATGTCACCAAGAGCAGAAAAGAAATTAACCGAATGGAGAGCGGTAAAAAGTAGATTGCTACTGGCAAAGTTCAAACCAAAGCAGTGAAATATTAGTATTATAGTTTACTATGCCACAACAAATGATTCCCTTGAAGAATGGAAAGATGATTACAATGAAGAATTGCAGAGGGTTATAGATGAGATCGCTGAGAGAGATATGGAAATTGTGATTGGTGACTTCAAAGCTAAAGTTGGAAGAAATAACCAATGGGCTAGAAAACGTGATGGGTATCAAGGTTTTTGGGAAAGTTACAAATTAAAATGGAGCACATTCCATAAGTTTCTGTTTAGCAAACAATCTTGTCAATGGAGGTACCCTTTTTCAATAAAAGAACATCCACAATTTTACATGGACTTCCCATGTGGCAATTACAAAATTCAGATAGATCACATTGCAAGTAATATTGAGAGGAGGACTCTGAGTAATGTGAGAAGCAATAGAGATACAGATATTGGCAGTGATAATCAGCTAATCTTTGTCCCACTGAAATTGAAACTGAAAGCACTCAACAAAAAGATAGATAAAATACCTAGGTTTCATACAACTAAGCATTCAGAAGAACACAGGGAAAATTTTTCAAGTGAATGTAGGAATCGATTTGCAATCTTAGAGACTTTTAGAGAAAAGGAACAGACAATTAATGAGGAGTGAGGGGACATCAAGTATATATATATATATATATATATATATATATATATATATATATATATATATATATATATATATATATATATATATATATATATATATATATATATATATATCAGTTACTTGGTAGTGACGTCTTGGGACACGCAGTTATTAAGAGAATGCCCTGTATATCAAATGAATCTTGGGATACTGTAAAAAGGAGACAAAGACAGAAATTGATTGTTGAGCATTTTCGAGTAGGCAATGAAATTACGAAGTACAGCGTGCTAAATATTCCACTTTTGATAGTAAAGTAGAAAAAAAAAAAAAAAAAAAAAAACAGGAATGGCTGGAGAGATTATTTAGAGGCTGACTATGCTATGAATTCAGGAACTAGCTATGATGTAAGAATTACTCATAGATTTAATGAAGAAATCTCGAGTAGGGCAAAGGAGAAACATTTACCCATCAAAAAGAGAGATGGCTCTGTTATAGAAATAGAAGATGAAGGCAGACAAAGTTGGATGGAAAATTTAGTAAGGTTATGAATAGGATATTTGAAGGGATTAAATTGAAAGATATACCTGAAGCTCATGAAGACCTTGATGTGTCCATAAATGAATTCATTGTGTTTGAAGACGAAGCTATTCTAATAAAACTAAAGGGATGGTAGGCCCGGGATACGATGGAATAACTGCCAAGATGATACAAGCCAAAAATTAAGTGACTCCCATACTACTTCCAAGATCATTTTGTAAAATGTGACAGGAAGAGGAAAAAACCTGATTAATGGGAGTTAGGATTGTTGGTGAAAAAAAAAAGGGAGATCTGATTGATTGCAACAATTACAGAGCCATAAAACTTTCGTCAGTTTTTATGAAAATATATAGTATGCATATTCTGAAGAGACTGGCGAGTAAGATTAATGAAAAGAAGAGAGATGAAAAAGCAAAATTTAGAAAAGCTAAAAGTTGCACTGACCAAATTTTCATTGGAGACATGTTGTTTAGCAATACATAGAATATAGAAATCCCCCTTTGATGGCATCTGTGTACTATGAAAAAGGTTTTGATAGTGTGCACCGGCCATTTCTGAGGAGAGTTCTGTGCTATTATAGAATTCCTCTTAAATATGTGAATTTAATGAAGTCTGTTCATGAGCATAGGTAGTGCAAAGTTAATGTTAATGAAGTCTTATCGAATGAATTTCCGGTGCAGAGCTGAGTGCTCAAAGGGCATGTGTTGTCACCTACTTTGTTTATCCCCCTCATGGATTTTGTAATGCGTAGAACAGGCAGAGCTATGGGAGAAGGATAGGACTGGGTTGGTGATAGGAATTTAGCACACCTACAATATGCTACTGATGCTGTCCTTGCCAGCAGAACACCACAGGATTTGCATTTCTTGCTTACTTGAACATATGAAATATCACACAGTGTTTGGCTGAAGATATGTAGAAGAAAGGCAGAGATGATGAGAATGGAGTGTGTAATTGAAAATGAAATATCATTGGAATCAGAAGTGATTAATGAGGTAGAATCATTCAAGTATTTAGGAACTATGATCTCTAGTACACGGTCTTTAGTATTAGAGTTTAGTGAAAGATTGAAAAAAAAAAAACAGCAATGGCTAGGTTAAGTAAAATTAGGAAATCAAATAACGTGAAATTACATATAAAGATCTAACTATATATCATTTTAAGAGATTGGTATCTCTCTATGGACATCAGTCATGTTATGAAAAAGAAAAAAGGTCTTATAGATACATTAGATTTGAAAAATGAACCCTCAGAAGGATATTGGAAGCTAAATGGGAGGACAGGGTTAAAAATGAAACTATAAGACGGATTACTTGAATGACATATGTGGACAAGATCATGAAGAGGGGTATATGGAGATGGTTTGGTCATGCTATTTGCACTCCCCAAGAGAGATTACTTTACCATACGTTAAGCTTGGCTCCACATGGCACTAAAAGAGTTGGAAGTCCCGGGCCTTCATGGTTGAAGCGCGAAGTAAGATTTAATGAATGGAGAAGTATTGTTATTAAAAGCTCAAGATAGAGATGCCAAACGAAATCTAACCGAGGCCCTTTGAGTCAATAGGCTTAGTAGGAGATGTTGACAATATATATATATATATATATATATATATATATATATATTTATATGTATATATATATGTATATATATATATGTATATATATATATATATATATATATATATATATATATATATATATATATATATATATATATATATATATATATATATATATGTATATATATACATATATATATACATATATATATATATATATATATATATATATATATATGTATATATATATATATATATATATATATATATATATATATATATATATATATATGTATTTGTTTCCAATACCGCTCTCTCCATATACTGCCGAATTATGAATGGGAAACAAGTTAAATTTAAAAAAAATAATAGTTTTTTTTCTAATATAAAAAATTTTTTCTGTTTTATTTTTATTTCTTTGTTTATGCTATTTGTAATATTCTGTTTATAGCGAATTTTTTATCCTTCATTGACGAAAATATTAAAAAAAAATTCAGTTAACCAATATGGAGATGTTATCTAAGTTGGTCGAATTTGAAGCAGTTTTAAAAACGAAATAAGATTATATATATATCTCTTTTTTACTTTTGTATCAATAGACCTCCGTTTAAGATGGAAGGAAGAACGGGAAAAGAAAATAACCTCACCAGGAATGAACGAAAACAATATGGGGTACATCCTGAAAAGAAGGCTCTAACAATATTTCATATCAGAAGAAAGTTTTTTTGTATAATCAAGCAAATAAAACCAGTCAGGAGGAAAAACCAAAAGTTTTAAAGCTGTGGTTTTCGTAAAGTTCCTAAATTGTTTATTTCCATTTTATTTAGGTTAATTGAGTTTGTGGAAAGACTAGTAACTCTGGGAGCTAATATTTAATACCCAGGTTTTGTTTTTCTTATCTATTCTACCACCTTTATTTTTCTATACTGTTTGATAGTTCATTTATTCGTTACCGTTTATCCTGAATTGTGCTGCTACTTGGTATTGTAGCATTCGGATTTTAGATATAATAATAATAATAATAGTAATAATAATAATAATAATAATAATAATAATAATAATAATAATAATAATAATAATAATAATAATAATAATAATTTCTTTATGAAACTACTTAGGTAGATGCTATTAACCTGGATAATTCCGTTTGACCACATCTCTTTTTCCCTTATAAATGTATCTTTAAAATTTAATGTATTGTTATTCTTCTTCTTAAACATGGTCTGTATACGACATTTATTTCTTAAAAATTAGAGAATAATCCTCATATACTCATAAATGCCCTAAAAGGATTTTGGAAACATTTCCATCCATCTCTTGGATTTCTTTGGTATTTTTGGAGAATCGATGATGAGAGTAATTGAAAAACTAAACAAATTATAGGGTGAAATTGAAAGGATCCTTGTTTTAGCAGAATTTTTGGATGACCTTGACTTTGGAGAAAGCAGCAACAAATGTAGTTGATTCTCTTCAAAATACTCAAAAGAAATACTTTTTCGTTTCATATTTTTTTCTTAATATAGA
>NC_090741.1:108355277-108360277 GCF_036898095.1 Palaemon carinicauda | reverse complement strand
GAACTGAACACGACCTGCCTCTCTCGAGAGGGCTACGATCTCACTAACCCTGGCCCCGGACGCGAGTGCAAATAGGAAAATAACTTTTTGCGTCAAATCCTTTAACGCACATTCTTCATTGCTCAACAAGGAGGCGAAATGAAGAACTTTGTCTAAAGACCATGAGATGGGCTTTGGAGGTGCTGAAGGTCTGAGCCTAGCGCAGGCTTTCGGAACTTTATTAAAGATCTCGTTACCTAGGTCGATCTGGAAGGCAAATAAAATGGGTCTCATCAAAGCCGATTTACACACTGAAATCGTGTTAGCTGCCAATCCTTGGCCATGGAGGTGGATGAAGAAAGATAAGCAGAAATCTGTTGAGATCTCCTGCGGATTCTTTGCCTTTACAAAGGCCACCCATTTTCTCCAAGATGACTCATATTGCCTTCTAGTCGATTTGCACTTGTATTCCTCTAGGAAGTCTATGCTGGCTTTCGAAATCCCGAAGCGCTTTCTCACCGCTAGGGCGAGAAAATCATGAGCTGCAGGGTCTGGGTTTTCTGTAATGAAGCGCAGACAGTCGACTTCTGGACTCGCTGGGTCAGAACTGGATGTGGTAGCGGCACGAACTTCATCTGTAGTTCCAACGCCAAGGGGAACCACATGCTGTTCGCCCACTTGTGGGCCACTATTGCCGCTACCCCCTTGAAGGATCTCAGTTTGTTGAGGACCCTCAACAGAAGGTTGTGAGGAGGGAACAGATAAATCCTGGACCATCTGTTCCAGTCGAGGGACATTGCGTCCACTGCTTCCGCTAAGGGGTCCTCGTACGGGGACACGTACAGGGGCAACTTCTTGTTGTCTTTCGTCGCAAAGAGGTCTATTTGCAGTTCTGGGACTTGATTCAGAATGAAGGAAAATGATCCTGCGTCTAAGGACCATTCCGACTCTATCGGTGTGAACCTGGATAGAGCGTCCGCTGTCACATTGCGGACTCCTTGAAGGTGAACTGCCGACAGGTACCACTTCTTCTTTTCCGCCAATCGGAAAATGGCTAACATCACTTGGTTGAGAGGTGGTGACCTCGACCCTTGTCGATTCAAGCATCTCACAACCACCTCGCTGTCTGTCACCAATCTTATGTGGATCGAGTGACGCGGGGAGACTTTCTTTAAGGTAAGGAGCACTGCCATAGCTTCTAGAAAGTTTATATGAAAGGTCCTGAATAGCTTGGACCAAGTCCCCTGGACTTTTTTCCGATGAGAGTGACCTCCCCATCCCTCCTTTGAGGCGTCTGAGTGAATCGTCAACGACGGGGGAGGTGGCTGAAGAAGAACAGACTTCTTTAGATGTCTGGCTTGGGACCAAGGTCTGAGAAGAGTACGTAGCCGAGGCGGCACTGGTCTTCTCAGGTCTCTTCGCGCGTTTGATGCATACCTTCTCCAAACTCCGGTTGCATCCTTTAGCTGTGCTCTTAGCACTGGGTCTGTCACTGAAGCAAACTGGAGAGAGCCTAGTACCCTCTCCTGTTCGCGTCTTGATATCCTTTCGGAATCTAGAAGTCTCTTGACAGAGCCCGCTATCTCCTTCCTTTTCTTCATTGGGATGGAGAAACTGTGTGACAAAAGGTCCCAGTGGATTCCCAGCCACTGGAACTTTTGGGATGGAGAAAGTCGAGACTTTTTCTTGTTGATCTTGAAGCCTAGGTACTCTAGGAACTGGATCACCTGATTGGAAGCTTGCAAGCATTCGGTCTCGGATGCTGCCCACACCAGCCAGTCGTCCAGGTAGGCTACTACCTGAATTCCCTTTAGGCGTAATTGTTTGAGAGCTGCGCTCGCAAGCTTCGTGAAAATCCTTGGGGCTATGTTTAGCCCGAATGGCATGGCTCTGAAGGCGTACAGTTTCCGTTGTAGCCTGAACCCTAGGTAGGGGGAGAGTCGACGGCTGATTGGATTGTGCCAATAGGCGTCTGACAAGTCTATAGAGACTGAGTATGCCCTCTTGGGCAGTAAGGTCCTTATGTGTTGCAGTGTTAGCATCTTGAATTTGCAATTCACTATGAACTTGTTGAGTGGTGACAAGTCCAGAATGACTCTGAGCTTTTCCGAGTCTTTCTTGGGAACACAAAACAGCCTCCCTTGGAATTTGATGGACTTCACCTTTCGGATCACATTTTTCTCCAACAGTTCTTGAACGTACTCCTCCAAAATGGGGGTGGAGTGTTGGAAAAACCGAAGGCATGGGGGTGGAGTGCTGTACCAGCTCCAACCCAGTCCATTCTTGAGTAGGCTTTGGGCCCAGGGATCGAAGGTCCAGCGATCCCAAAATTTCATCAGTCTCCCTCCTACCGGTATCATTTCACTTGGACTGCCGTCCTGAGGTCTTGCCTCCCTGACCACGACCACCTCTGAATCCCCTTCCCCTTGAGGGGCGCCTAGACGAGCCTCTGGCTGCTCCTCTAGGTTTTGCACGAAAGGAAGAAGACTGTCCTTCGAACGTTGGGGCGAATGTGGTTGACTGACCTGGCACCGCCTGGGGTACCCACTGAAAGGCAGTCGGGGTTTGTGCCACCATCTGGGGCACTGGAGGCAAAGGCAATTGCAGTTGCTGTTGCTGTCTATAAGGCTTGGCTGGCCGAGATGGTAGCCTAGTCTTCATATTCTTCCTCTTTGGTTGAGGACCCTCATCCGGGGAAGATTTTCTTTTGATAGCCAGGCCCCACTTCTGGAGAAGATTTCTATTCTCCACGGCGGCCTTATCAACAACCTCTTTGACCACATCGGTAGGGAAAAGGTCTTTTCCCCAAATGTTGGAGGAGATTAACTTCCTTGGCTCGTGTCTCACCGAAGCCCCGGTGAACACGAACTCCCTGCAAGCTCTCCTTGCCTTGACGAAGCTATAAAGGTCCTTCGTCACTGTGGCTAAGTGAGACTTAGCCACTACCATGAACATTTCATGGACCTTGGGGTCACTTGCCATCGTCTCGAGCGTAGTCTGATGAGACATTGAGGCAGCCAGTCTTTCTTTTGTCTCGAACTCTCTTCGTAAAAGAGATTCGGACAGCTTGGGGAGGTCCTCGCCGAATTGCCGTCCGGCAATATCAGCCTCCAACTTTCCCACTGAGAATGTCAGATGGACATCCTTCCAGTCTTTGTGGTCCATACGTAGAGCCAGCGACAAGGGTTTACACTCCTCCAGGGAGGGGCAAGGCTTGCCGGCCTCGACTGCCTTTAGGACAGCCGCAAACCCTTTCTGTAAAAAGGGGAAGGCTCTATCAGGAGAGGACACAAACGAAGGGAGCTTCTTGCTCAATGCAGCTACCTTCGAATTCGAGAAGCCCCTCTCTTTCATCGAGGATGAAAGTAGGGCTTGAGCCTTAGCGTGGTCCATAACAATGACCTCCTTCGGCTCTGTCTCCTCCCTTGAAGCTGGTTCTTTTCTCAGCCGGACATAGCAGTCCGGATATGATGCCTTGCTGGGCCAGAATTCTACCTCCTCTAGGGGAACTGAACCCAGCTTATCCGAAATGACGATTTTTCCAGTCGTCATCGGCATGTGCTCAGCATACCTCCATGGGTTAGCATCTGAGCATATGGGAAGGTCTTTCACATTGAGCCTTTTCCGGGGCCCATGTGATTCTGCCAGGGACTGCATACGCAGTTCCATTGCAGCCGCCTTCTCCTGATTCTCCTTCTGCCTTTGTTGGATCATTCCAACAATCGAAGAGAGGGCCTGTCCCAGTTCTACTGGGAGGCCAGCCGATGTTGAGGGGATAGGCTCCGGCATCTGAACCGGAGTAGCCGACACCTCGTCGACCTCATCCTCTACGACATCCGGGGTTTGAACTTGATCCTGACCTTCTGCCAGGAGGTCTTCTTCCAAACGATCGTCCAGGTCAGACATCCTGTCACACAACTGGATGTCTTGCATCGCATCTGCGACTTCCTCGTCCACCTGGACTTGATCTTGAAGGATCTCCTCTTGAGGCTGGGGAATCACTGCCTCAGCTGATGCCTGGGGAAAAAGATACGCCCTCATCTTCTCACTTGGAAGATAAGGGCCAGAGGTGTTCTTCTTGAAGCCCCTTACCCAAGTACGAAGCTTTTCCCTAGCTATATCCCTTGATTCCGCCGTTCTAGGGGAATCAAAAGCCTCAGTAATCAGGTTAGTGCATACAGTACATACCTGAGGGTCCCAATACTGGAGATCATTCTTGGAGACAGCGCATGCTGCGTGTCTCCTACAACACTCATGTCCGCAGAGGTTCTTGCTGCGGACATTGCAGAAAACATTTCCGCACTTCGGAGGGTCCTCCTGTAAAGAGAAGAAATTTCCATGAGTATCAAGTGAACTATGTATCACTGGATATGCATAGTATAGCATAACAATTCATAAATGAAAGACACACACTTGTGTTTCCCTCACAACCCATTGTTGCAGCCTTCCAGATAATAAAATCAAAAATGGTTTATCTCTACTAGAGTAACCAATGCAAGGTTTCCATAGGAAACAGGTGGAGCTCACACCTAGGCAATGATTTTAAAAATCCTGGATAATAGACGGGGAAGAACTCTGCTTCCTGTCTGAGGGCAACAGCAAAGGGCTGTGTAAGAAAACACAATAGTGTTAGAAGATACAGTGCTGTACCTAAACTTTTACTATAGTTTTCTTCTTACTGTATATGCTATACAGAAGAATACTAGTACAGTATAGGAGGATGTGTGCCGGCCTGCCTTTGCCGGCCGGCACACACCACAATTAGCTTTAAAGTATACTACTTAACAGCTATAGGGCGGCAGCCCTCTGGTTCAAATGCCTGTGCCGGCGGCAGCAACTGCCGGCCAGCAACAGCCAGTGTAGGCCGGCAATGATTGCCGGCCAGCAACTACACAAGGTAGTACCCAGCTGCCGGCCACACTCTTTGTGACCGGCAGACAAGGACTGACATAAGCCGGCCGGCAAAGGTACAAGACCGATGCCAGCCGGCAGCAAAAGAACCAGAAGACTACACCTGCCCG
>NC_090741.1:108302777-108342777 GCF_036898095.1 Palaemon carinicauda | reverse complement strand
CTTTTGAAAAGAGATTCATAATTCTGGATTCCGCGAAATATCAGTAAGTAAATAATGAATCGGTGTCAAAAATATCCGATAGTGTTTCATCTGAAATACTGATCTACTACTGTCTGTAGTTTTAGAAATATGTTACAATAAAAAGTTGAATTTTGCATTCGTTGAACTATTCATCATATACAACCTTAAGTATTCAAAATATCTTAATGCTTATATTTGTCATACAACAGTGAGCTAATTAACTGAAAGCAGCAGCATCCTTTATATGTCTGTTAAAGTCCAATAGTGCCTTATGCAGTAAGCATCGAGAAAACACTGATTAGTATTAGAGAATATAGTCCATCAGTCTATAAGTGGTACTGGAATTTACATTAGACCCGAGTTATTATGAATTATATTGTGAGTTAGTATTAATTGGAAAAGATTTTCATTGTTCAGTAAAAGTAGTAACGAGAAAGATAATTTCTAGATGTGAAGTAACCTTGAATCGTTAACTCTGAACACTTCTTACAGGAGGAATTCGCAAAAGGTTTTCTAATAAGAAAACATGATAAAAAAAACTTATCTTTTTATATAAAATGTGAGTCGTCGAAAGTTTGTAATTTCATCATCTAATTCCGATTCCAGTAATTGAAATGTAAACAAAATGAGTAGTTGTATCAGTAAAATTCTGTTAATATATAATATAATCTTATTTGCCTTTATGATAGCTGATAGTAGCAGCGAAATGTTGATGAAGACATTGTGAAAATACCAATCAGGAAAAAAAAAAAAGGATTTTGGATTGTATATTGGTATTAGTAGTAGATAAAGTTTGTTATATAAGACATTTGCGGTTATAAAAAGAATCATTGATTAGACATTTGCTTTATGCTGATCAAATGTAACTATATTAAAATGAAATCTAGTTAAAATGTAAATTCAACGGTTACAAAGAGAAAATCATAAATATTAGCATGACTAAGATGATAATGAGGCTGAAAGAGATTCCAAATGATAATGTAAGCTAAGTAGATTCATATGAATATCACAACTTATCCTATATCCTTAAGGATTCTTCCTTTTATGGTAATTATAGGAGTAAAAGACTCAAGTTAGGGACTTTGAAACCTTGTGGGTCTAATAAGGATCTGCCATATAGAGAGAGTCTGATACTATGACTGCATTGTAGATTTTCCCTTCGTGGAAAAAAAAAACTGATGAAAAAAAGGAAAATTCCCATTTATTTCAATACTAAAAGAGAAAGAGAGAGAGAGAGAGAGAGAGAGAGAGAGAGAGAGAGAGAGAGAGAGAGAGAGAGAGAGAGAGAGATTAGTGTAATGAAACATTAAAGCAGTAGAAGTTTTATACCATATTATTGTATATTTTTACGCATGTCTATTTCTAGAAGTTATCCCTTAATATAAGAAAGTAATCCGACGAAAGCAGCTTATTTCCTCTAAAGAGAAATCAGGTCAGAGAGACAGCAGATTTAGTGAGACCAAGATATGCAGTCAACACTGCTTCTTAACCCCATTGCATGCAAGAGACCGATGTTCCCTGACATTATCAATATGCAATCAAAGTATTTTTCTGTGTTGGAATAGAAAGATGTAGTGGATGATATACGCCAATAGGTAAGGATTCATATTTTTCGGTGTTCTTTTGTGATGATTAATGATACCTTAGGAAAATAAAAGAGATTATTTTGAAATAAATGGATGAAGTGATTCATGAATCGTAAACATACTTTTGACAAATATATCAAACGTGGCATCAAAGACTTTTTCAGCTCTAATAAGTAGTTGTTTAAACCATCCATGCTCTTCAAGGCTTCGGAAATCATGGCTTTGATATACGTTTCCTAAATCATACAACATTTTAATGATTGAAGAGAAGATCTATCTCCCTTACAACAGTTGGCACTCAAGATTTTTTTGTGCGGCCCGACTCTCCAAATATTTATATCGTGCAGTGCGCCCTATGGAGCCAACTGCAAAGCTGAAAATTTACTAGAATTTAATAAATTATTTTTCTAAAATATCATTTCACCGACAGAGAGAGAGAGAGAGAGAGAGAGAGAGAGAGAGAGAGAGAGAGAGAGAGAGAGAGAGAGAGAGAGAGAGAGAGAGAGAGAGAGAGAGACAGCGTTCTGTAGCTTTCCCTCGTCAAGAATAATAGTTGTGTGGCCAAAGATTACTACTACCAGCAGCTCAGAAAAGATTATAAAACTTGACTCTTTTATTTTAGTGTGCTTTTATCAATTTCCATTTTTTTTCTTTTACGTACAATTGTTGCAAGTCAGGTGGCTAAGTAAGGCATCGGTACTGAAAAGAGCATATACTCCTTTAATGGAAATTATGATCCTCTTAGACATGAAAGATAACTCTATCCCAGAAAAGAATGATAATGTATGGAAGACCATCTCGGTACTCTGAATGTTACGCTTCAAAGGGAAGATCAACTCGTTAATGGCCTGTTTTCCCTGATCAAAGGGTTTCGGACCAAATTAAGGTTGTAGGAATAACAAATCAGAAATCAAAACACAACCCACTACCAATCATTAAAAACCATGTAATAAGCAGTGTCTGAAATATAATGACTGGTTGATATCTCCAAGAAAAGAATTTTCAAGAAGATTCCTTGTCCTTAGAGAACTCTCTCCAGCTAACTGTTTGCTAACCCAGTTCATTTGGATGTGGAAACTTTTACAGACGATATGCAAATGGATAAAATTGAACTAGAATGTAATCATGTACCAAAAAAAAAAAAAATGTATGGTGGTAGTTCTAAATATTAGTTTTACAAACATTGATCAGACACAAAATATCCCAAACTATCTGGTCCTGCAAGGAAGATAATGGCAGTGTGTGGAAGCACGTATGCATATGAAGAGCTCTTTTGAAAATGTATCTGATTGAGAATAAATTCTGGTTCTCTCTAACTATTATAAAAAAAAACGTGTTGCCACATCAGCCATTTAGCCTGATATTTACCAGCTGGTGCAACAAATGCAAAATCAGCCATCCCACGATATTACATTATGACTGCATAAAAAAAGTTAGGATATCCCAATCGACTGAAGTACACAGTAATCTTTAAATGCATATTACAGCTATATCTATTAATAAATACGGCCTGAAAAATATCCATATTTAATTGAGATGCATAGCTGTGTAAGAAATCAACAGCATTTTGTTTATGATGGTAGTGTTAAGACTCTAAGTTGTCAAGATAAGTTGCTGAACATAGATCAGGGGTGGATTTTTATTTTATTTTTATTATATGTTACATGCTTATGTCCTATGAGGCCTATTATTACTATAAAATGTAATTCATTAGTTAAAAGTTCAAAACTAATTTAGTTGTTGGTTATTTCTTGAGGTCATCTTTTTAATGCCCTTATGTGCGGGCCTCCCCAACATGAGATTCTTGACTAGTGGCCCTTCTTTTGAAAAGGTTGCACACCCCTGCCTTGAAGGAAGGTTTTAATTTCCTCATGCCATCTCTGGAAAAAGATTACTTGCTGTGGAAATCTGATTATATTTTCGGTACCTGGAAATCTTATTTCACTTATATATATATATATATATATAATATATATATTATATATATATATATATATATATATATATATATATATATATATATATATATATATATATATATATAAATATATATATATATATATATATATCTATATATATATATATATATATATATATATATATATATATATATATATATATATATATATATATATATTATATATATAAAACAATACTTTTAACTACGAGCGCATCAATAAAACACATTCTGGGTATATGACTATCATCACATATTTACCGTAATAACCAGCTGATAAGATTTCATTGGTATAAAAAATTAACTCTAGTTTCAGCATAATACACATCTAAAATACTATAATTAATTAATTTATTTCAAACAAGCCTGAATATGAATTTCCTAGAATCAAATTGCTGGATCCATATCCCAGAAACACGTCCTCAGGTAAGTCAAAATTTAAATCCTTCCCGTGAAAAGTCGAGACCAGTTTTCATCATTGTCGATTAAGATTCCATAACTGGGGATTGCATTATCGTTTTGACCAAATTATTTTAATGGAATCAGATTTGAAAGACTCATTAAAATCTTTCAGTTCTCGCTCGGTTATCTCCTTTCAATCATGATCCTTATAACCTTTTCAAGATAATCTTATATCCAAAAAGAGAGAGAGAGCCTTACCTTATTGCCTTATTTTTTGTTTGGGTTCCCCCAGGTCCCTCAGTGTGAGGCACCTCGTATATCCACCAGAGAGTTGCTAATGCATCTTCCTGTGTATTTTGCATCTTCCAGTCTTGGATGGTCTGGGATGCATCTTAGGTATTTATCGAGCTGATTCTTAAACACATCTACGCTCACTCCTGATATGTTTCTTAGATGAGTGTTCAATCTCTTGTAGGCTGGCAAAGAAACACGAACAATGATAGGTCTCTTTAATAAGAGGTTACCAAACAAATTGACTGCTAAACAGAGACTAACAATATTCGTTACATACATACACAAAGAAAAGTATTTACAAAACTCTCACTTGTTTATTTACATTAGAAACCAATTACCATTACAATATAACTTCTGAACAACCCATTACATAACTAGTAAACAAATAAATACAGACATTTGGAGGTATATCACACACCTCCCCCTAAGACGTCTGGGGTAATATATAACTCCTAGCGTCTGAAAATCCTTCTTATTCATATGTATTTTTGTTCCATTTTACTTGTAGACGATCAGGTTCTTTCTTATGCCGCAAACTACGACGTGGAGCTGGTGTAGGCGAAACTGGTTGTTCAATAACCTCAGCAGTAGAATTATCTTGCAACCTCTCCCCATCCCTTGGTTTATTGGGAGTGTTAGTTGCATCAAGGCTTGATTCATATATTGGTAGAAAAGGTCGATGTGGTCTCAGGAACTTCCGGTTTCTCCACAGAATACGTCCACTGCCCAACTTTATAAGATAATCTCGCCTGGATCCAATGCCAACAACAACACCTGGACGATTCCAAAGTTTTGTTTTGTGATCTTGAACATCAACATAACTACCCATTTTCAAATGAGAAAGGGGTCTGGCAGTACTGTCGTACCGTTGCTTCGCCTGACTTCGCAAATACTCTGCCTTAACATCACATTCCTCTGCCTTCCTTTGCCACTCTTTGGCAAATGAGCGACGATGTGTTGGAATAAAAGACCTGAGGGGATGACCAAATAAGACTTGGGCTGGTGATCTGCCATCAGCACGAGGTGTGTTCCTAAGCTCTAACATTCCACGGGCGAATTCATCCGCATCCAGATTCCCATTCTTAGTAGTAGTCATTATCAGCTTCTTGATAATTTTCACAGATGCTTCTGCATGTCCATTTGCCTTCGGATTATATGGCGAAGTAATGCGATGTTCTACTCCCCAACGAGATAAAAAACGTCTCAAAGCTGATGCAGCAAACTGTGGTCCTCCATCAGTCTTCAACAACACAGGAACACCAGTATCTGAAAATATAGCCCTCAATGATCGGATTAGATTAGCTGCAGAAGCTATACCCTGACAGGAAGATATACAAGGCCACCCAGACAACCTATCAACATAAACAAGATAAGTTCGACCCATGGCATGAAAATAATCTGCAGATACAGATTCAAAAACTCTACTTGGTTGATCTTCTTCTTGCCATAAAGGTTCGTTCCTTTGATTTGGTAGAAGAGAACGGCATTTGATACATGAAGAAACTATATTCTCAATATCTCTGTCAATTTTAGGCCAATAAACAGTTTGCCGCCCCCTCCTTTTGGTGCGGTCAATTCCCTGATGACCATCATGAAGACATTCAAGGGTTTCACTTCGAAGTCTCTTGGGTATAAGAAGTCTTGCTCCATAAACAATTAGGTCATCATCTACAGCAAGCATATCACGTATATTCCAGAAAGGTCTGAGTTCTACTTCCAAATTATGGCAGTGTTCAGGGAAACCTTTCATTATAATCTCCCGAAGAGAATTGTATTCTGCATCCTGTTCAGCAGCAGCACGTATCTTTTCCAGTGTTTTGTCCTTCAGAGGTGTTAGAAGTACGCCATCTTCATGCATGTCGAGGGCATTCACCATTGCAACATGCAAAGGATCAGTGGATCCATCGTCTTTCAAACAATTTTCTTCTGTAGGATCCTGAACTGGTGCACGTGATAAAGCACCCGGAATACAATGAGCACTTCCTTTCTGCCAGTGAACAGTAAAACTAAAATTACTTAGTTTCTCTCTCATGCGTTGAAGTCTTGGGTTTTCAATTTCACCAAGTGATTTACTGTTAAGAATTGGTATCAATGGTCTATGATCTATCACAACATCAAAATGAGGTAATCCAGCCAAGTAAGTATGACATTTCTTTATTGACCATAATACGGCTGTCATTTCCAGCTCTATCACAGAATATCTTGTTTCAACATCTGAAAGGAATCTTGAGCCACATTGCGTTAGTTTCCAGCCCGTTCCATGCTTTTGAAGTAAAGCAAATCCCAGACCATGCAGTCGTGACGCATCTGTTTGCAACATGGTTGGCAAAGTTGCATCAAAATGTGCAAGTACAGGGGGTGCAGTAAGTGCTTCCTTCACTCTCCTAAATGACAAATCATGTTGTGCAGTCCAACACCATTCATTACGCTGCTTCAGTAAATCTGAGTGGTTGTGCTTCACGTGCAATCACTGAAGAAAAACTTCCAAGCTGATTCACAAGTCCCATAAAAGATCGAAGATCTGTTATATTTTGTGGCACAGGAAAGTCTGCAATAGCCATCACTTTGCGAGAATCCACTGTGTAGCCTTGACTTGAGATTTTATATCCACAAAAATCAACAACACGTTTTGCAAAGCAAATTTTCTGTTCATTAAGAGTTATCCCATATTCATCACATCTTTGCAAGATAGAAATAATATGGGCAAGGTGATCCTTATAAGAATAATCATACGCAAGAATATCATCAACTATCTTCACAGTTTGTGGTATATCACCAAGAGCTTGGTCTCCTCTTCGATTGTATTCATCTCCTGAAGAAATAAGTCCCATTACTGCTCTCTTGAAGTTATAGCGACCCCATGGGGTGATAAAACATGTGAGATCCTGGTCTTCTTCTGCAATTTTGATTTGGAAATATCTCATTTTTGCATCTAGTGTAGAGAACCACATTGCTCCGGTGCTTATCGAAGCTACTGCATCATGTGGTGATCGTACAGGATAAGTGGGTCTACATACATACCTATTAAGCTTAGTGAGATCAACACACAATCTTACTCCAGTTGGCTTTTTAGTAACAGGCACTATAGGATGACACCATTCTGTTGGATGCTCAACCTTACAGATAACATCCTTCTCCAAAAGTTCATCAAGCTGATCCTTTATTTCAGACCTCCAGCTGTATGGTATAGTACGTGGGGCTGTCACAGCAAATGGTCTTACATTTTCGGACAACTTTATATGCATAGGACCTCCATGCATCTCCCTCAGTATTTTTGTGGCACCAAATACCCGAGGAAATGCTGATACCAAAGCTGCAGCATGTTCTGCCCTTTCTCCTTCAGTTGGATCACGTTCATAAGGCCACCTTGGAAGTGCAACAGGAGAATGAACTTCCCTACAAGTAGAGTCTTCTTTCTCTTTGTAGTCCTTTAAGCGCTTTTCTTCATCTGGATTTACAGATAATCGTACGGGAAGAGAATTAATTTGAGCAGGAAAATCCTCCGGTAGAATTCCTAAAGCAATAGAATCAAACCAGCTCAATAAAGCTCCCTTTACTTCTTTCACCACAGTTATTTCAGCTTTAGTTTGTCGATCACCAAGCGAAAGGTGTGAAGTGAAAGCTCCTACACAATTAAGGGTCTGGTAACCAGCAGAACAAAGCTTTCCAATTTTAGAAGGTTCGAGCATATAGGGATATATGCCAAGAGATCTCGCTACATTGAGCCCCATGACTGTAGCTTCTGCTCCCGAATCTGGTGTCCATAGTATAGACGAGTTCCCTGCAGGATGAGTAATGTGAATCTGAACTTTCGGGGTTGCTTGAGAAATGGCACTGTTAACATATACATCACTTACGATCCTATGTACATCCCTGTTAAGTTTACTACCAGTTGATTTTAGCTTTGAATCTTTATTCTTTTTCAGCAAAGAAGAAGTTTCCTTCCCTGTTGACCTACAAACAGCAGCAAAATGTCCAATCTTTCCGCATTGGGAACACTTTTTGTCCCTTGCCTTACAAACATTCATGCCAGAATGTCTATCTCTCCCACATCTGAAGCATCTTTCCTTTTTATATAAACTGTTGGGTGCTTTCTTGTAGTCCCTTTTGTACCGTGAAACTTTTGATATATTGTCAGGGATCATTCCTCGTATTGTAGCGCTATTCTCATTAGCACTCTCAGAAGCTCGACAAATATCTACAGCCTTCTGCAGATTCAGGTCCTTCTCTTCTAGCATACGTTTTAGAGCTTGTTCATCACGAGTGCCAACAACAATACGGTCTCTCAATCTATTGTCCATACACGATGAACAAAAATCGCAGAATGCTGCAATTTCCCGGATACCACAAAGGAAATCGTCGAAACTCTCACCAGTTTCTTGTTTTCTGAGGTAAAATTCTCTCCTGTCGACGATTACATTCCGTTGACCTCGTAAGTGACTTTCCATGGCATTAAGTATAGTTTCAAGATCTGCATCAGCCGGAAAAGATAGCCCATATCGCAATGTTCGTGTCCAGTCTTCATCTAAAACAGAAGCGAGAACCGACCTTTGCTCAGCAGGCGTTAATGATTTAATTCCAGTCAGCATTGCATAACCTTCAAATTTATGCCGCCAAGCATCGAACTCCTTCAAAGAGACTGACGATGACAGGTGAGGTGCAGGTGTGGCATTATGAGGAATTTTATACCGGCACTGTGCATCATTTTGCGAAATTTCAGCACCTCCACTTCGTTGACGATTTTCGTTAACATTTCCATTTTGAACACTCATCATAGTTTCTAACATCATAGATAAACGTTCTTCCCTCTTCTGAGCCATATCCGCTTGCTTCGCCAGCAGCTCCGTCAATTGTTCTAGTTGCCCTTCCATCGTGTCAATCAAATCTTTAATTCTGAATCACTTCTGACTACGATCATTTCACCAGTAGAACGGATCCTACTCACTGCGCCATGTTTAATCTCTTGTAGGCTGGCAAAGAAACACGAACAATGATAGGTCTCTTTAATAAGAGGTTACCAAACAAATTGACGGCTAAACAGAGACTAACAATATTCGTTACATACATACACAAAGAAAAGTATTTACAAAACTCTCACTTGTTTATTTACATAAGAAACCAATTACCATTACAATATAACTTCTGAACAACCCATTACATAACTAGTAAACAAATAAATACAGACATTTGGAGGTATATCACACAATGAGCTGGCAGCACATTAAATAGTCGCTGCATTATCGATGCTGGTGCGTAGTGGATTAATGTCCTTTGCGCCTTTCTCAGTTTACCTGGAATGCTTTTTGGCACTATTAATCTACCTCGGCTTGCTCTTTCTGATATTTTAAGCTCCATGATGTTTTCAGCAATTCCTTCTATTTGCTTCCATGCTTGTATTATCATGTAGCGTTCTCTTCTCCTTTCTAGACTGTATAGTTTTAAAAATTGCAGTCTTTCCCAGTAGTCAAGGTCCTTAACTTCTTCTATTCTAGCAGTATATGACCTTTGTACACTCTCTATTTGTGAAATATCCTTTTGGTAGTGTGGGTACCATATCACATTGCAGTACTCGAGTGTACTACGCACATAAGTTTTGTAAAGCATTATCATGTGTTCAGCTTTTCTTGTTTTAAAGTGTCTGAATAACATTCCCATTTTTGCTTTACATTCAGCCAACAGTGTTGCTATTTGGTCATTGCATAACATATTCCTATTTAAAATTACACCAAGGTCTTTAATTGCTTCCTTGTTTGTGATTGTCTCATTATTAGGTCCCTTGTATGCATACACCATTCCTTCTCTGTTTCCATAATTTATTGATTCGAATTTATCGGAGTTAAATACCATCCTATTTATCTCCGCCTGTGGAGGATTAATTTTATTTTAATTTATTTTTTTTGTTTGCCAAATCAAGAGAGAGAGAGAGAGAGAGAGAGAGAGAGAGAGAGTGTGAGTGTGTTTATTTAAGTTTTGTCAGGGAGAGAGAGAGAGAGAGAGAGAGAGAGAGAGAGAGAGAGAGAGAGAGAGAGAGAGAGAGAAATTGTTTACAGTATTGGCTTTAGCTTTGTCATTAGAGAGAGAGAGAGAGAGAGAGAGAGAGAGAGAGAGAGAGTGTGTGTGTGTGAGCGAGTGTTTATTTACTTAAGTTTGTCAAACCGCAAGAAAGAAAGAAAGAGTGTTTATTTGCTTTAGTTTCGTCAGAGAGAGAGAGAGAGAATTTCATTTGCTTCGTTTTGTTAGATCGCGCGTGCGCAAGAGAGTATGTGTGTATGTGCGTTTGTGTGTGCGTGTTTTGTGTGTCCGCGGTGCGCGCTGAGAAAAGGGTAATTAGCGAATGATTGTTTGAAGTTGGAAAGATTGTTGGTATAATTGAGGTTGTTTGTTTACCTTTTTAGCTAGGATAGGGTGGTGATGAATGTCTTGGGCGAAAGCATTGGATATCGAACGATAGAAGAAGTCGGCTGTGTATTTTTTTTGCTCTTCGAAAGCCGGCTGTGAAGCTTTTTTTTATATTCTGAGTAAGTACTGTTTTTATTTATTTTTGTTAGGCGCGTTCATGAGTGATAGAAAGTTTATTGTTTATCTTTGATTATGGTGCGATAGTTAAGTTAGTTAGGAGTGTTCATAAGTGTTTTTTTTATTTTGGCAGGCCGCGATTCCTCCTTTGGAGAGACCGAATTTTGAAAGTGGATGTATTGTTGATGACCTGGCCTGTATTAAGATTTTGTTTGTACTGCTCATTTGACTGCTCAACTGTTGACGACCTGGCCTGTGATTGATTTTGGTATTAAGACTGCTCTTTGGATTGACGATTGTTGATGACCGGCCCGTTTACTTCCGATTGATGATGATGATGATGATGATGGTGGTGCTAATAATAACCACGACCCCGATCAGGGAAGTAGTTGTGGCGAATTGCCACCCAATGAACTGCTGAACACAGAGTTGTGTGCCGTAAAGACAGTCCGGCTTGTGTGTGGCGACCGTGTTGGTGTACCATAATATTTATACAAGAAATTCATATATATATTTATTTTTGGTGTTGGTGTGTGGTATAATTTAAGTTTGTTAGGATTTTTTGCGTTTATTTGAATGGTATTTATCTTTAGTGTTAAGTTTTGATTAGTTTAAGGTGTTAAGTTTTGATTGGTTTAAAGTATTTATTTTGAATGTGGATGGTTTATGATTTATTTTAAGTTTTAAGAATTATAGTTTTAAGGTTATGTTTTGTTTTGTTTTGTCCTTTTGTCCAAGAGTCTGGTTGTGGATTACGTAAGGGGAAAATTTGTTTTGTGGAGACCATTGTCAGTAAGTAAGATTCAAGGGTGTGGGGGTTGTTGTTTTAACATCCCGCCACACGCCCATTCATATATTTTGTTTAGATCTCTTTGTAGTGAGTTCCTATCTTCATCACAAGTAATTTCTCTACTTATTCTTGTGTCATCGGCGAAACTTCTCACTACGGAGTTTTCAACATCACAGTCTATGTCTGAGATCATAATAACAAATAGCAGTGCAGCTAATACCGTACCTTGGGGCACACCAGATATTACCTGGGATTCATCTGATTTCTCGTCATTTGCAACCACTATCTGTTTTCTGTTTTGCAGGAATTCTTTTACCCATTTTCCTATCTTTCCCACAATATTATGCTTTCTCATTTTTTTCTCCAATATGTTATGGTCTACCTTGTCAAAGGCTTTTGCAAAATCTAGATAGATCACATCTGTGTCTTTTTCATTTATCATATTATTGTATATGTTTTCATAGTGTGCTATCAGTTGGGTCTGTGTACTTTTTCCAGGTACGAAACCGTGTTGACCCATATTAAACAAATTATTTTTGACCAAATGGTTCATTATTTTCTTTTTTATTACCCTCTCATACACTTTCATAATATGTGATGTTAGACTAACAGGTCTATAATTGCTTGCCTCTAGTCTTGATCCACTTTTGAAGATAGGGGTTATATAAGCTAATTTATGTTTAACATATATCTCGCTCATATCTATACTCTGTCTTAGCAGTATTGCAAGTGGCTTCGCGATAGTGTTTGCAGTTTTTTTTAACAAAATCGCTGGAACTCCATCTGGTCCGGCTGCCGATCCATTTTTAATTTCGTTTATAGCCGTGACAATATCTGCTTCATTAATATCTATATCCGTTAGATATTCGACATTTTCTTCTCTCATTTCTGTTTCATTATTCTCATTCGCAATTCTTGGCGTGAACTCACTCTTATATTTTTCTGCTAATATGTTGCATATTTCCTTTTTTTCATTCGTTAGCCGTCCTTCAATTCTTAGAGGGCCTCTTTCTATTCTCCTTTTATTCATCTTTTTTGCATAGGAGTAAAGTACTTTGGGGTTTCTTTTTATATTTTGAAGTGTCCTTTCTTCTAAGTCCCTTTTTTCATTTTCTTTCGACTGTATAATCTTTTGTTCTGCATTTTCTATCTTACATTTTATTTCCCTCATTTTCCACACATTTTTTTCTTTTGCAAGATTTTTCTTCCACTTTCTAATTTTCTGAAATAAGATCCTTCTGTCTCTTGGTATGCACGTCTTTTGTTTATTGTTTTTTTTTTCGGTACATATTTTTCGACAATTTTCTCCAGTATTTTGTACAGTATGTCCGTATTTACCTGTATATTATCACTTATAAATACATTTTTCCATTCTTTATTCAGTTCTTCATTTATTTCTGACCATTTTATATTCTTACTGTAAAAGTTATATTTTCCATATCCTTCCCAAAGTTTTGTGCTTTTATTAATTCTGTGATCACTTGCTTTGGAATGAACTATCAATTCTATGACATTGTGGTCTGAAATTCCCGTGTTATACACTATTATTCCTTTAACATAATTCACCTCATTCACAAATACTAGATCTAGGACATTTTCCTTTCTTGTTGGAATGTGGTTTATTTGTTGCATATTATGTTCTAATAGCATATCTTGAAGCTTTTCAAATTGCCTCTTATCTTCTGCGCTACTATTACTCTCGTTTTTATATGTATACATACAACCACTTTCTTCTATCCGTTCTTTCCAATCCACGAAAGGAAAGTTAAAATCTCCGGATAGGAGTATATTCTAGTCTTTATGGTTTCTACATATATCATCTATTTTTTCTATTATTATGTCAAACTCGTTAGTGTTTGGGGGTCTGTAAACTACAATATTCACTAGTTTTTCAAATTCAAATTCTACCGCAATCAATTCACATTCTGTGTTGCTGTATTTTTCACAGACTTTTCCTTGATTTATGTCTCTTCCATATATTGCGGTTCCCCCTTGATTCCTATTTTTTCTGTCTGATCTATAAGTTTGGAAACCCTTTATCTGGTCATCACTGCCAGTCTCTTGGGAATACCATGTTTCACTTATATTTAATATATCTATTTTTTCAGAGAGAGAGAGAGAGAGAGAGAGAGAGAGAGAGAGAGAGAGAGAGAGAGAGAGAGAGCGAGAGAGAGAGAGAGAGAGAGAGAGAGAGAGAGAGAGAGAGAGAGAGAGAGAGAGAGAGAGAGAAAGCTGACGATTATAAAAGGTTATCAACATCATTTACCTACTTATAGTATTGTAAAAAAAAGTTATGGATGTAGTTTCCTTTTGTTTGCTGGTGATCAAAGCTATACTTTATGTACTTGGCAAAAGCTTTATTTTCTAAAGTTTTCTCTCTACGATTCATTTCCTAGTCTTAGAATTATAAGATTTTCTGCCAGCCTGAAAACTTAAGGTATGTAATATATAACATTTAATGTTAACACTTTTCTGGAACACTCACAGAGTTTTGTTTTCCTTGTTGATATATATATATATATATATATATATATATATATATATATATATATATATATATATATATATATATATATATATATATATACACACACACATATATATATATATATATATATATATATATATATATATATATATATATATATATATATGAAATTTTGCGTTTCTATATGTGTACCAGTTTGGGCTATCCGCCATCTTGACTCTGAGTAACCTTACCAGGGAACCTGTGTTCCAGCGGTAAGCTGCTTTGTGGGTGGGTGAAGTCATATGTTGCAAGAAGAAAATGCAGATGGCTCATTGGCCCGGGAGGAGGGAAGCAACGGAGGCTCTAGCAAACAGAACAGTTTCCTTACTCGTTACAAAGTTGCGTGCAAAACTAAAAGATTCTTCATTTGGTCAGTTATTATAGGATTAGAGCCAAGTCAATCCTCCAGTCACTGATATAAATGATTTTAAAGACATAAACTCTTGAAATAGGAAGCCAAATTGTTACTGCAAAGAGTATAAGAGGGTTTTCATCATCAAAACCAAAATTGATAATTACAAGAATATTTAGCAATAGATGCCTTAACATCCTTCTTTGAAAATTATTAAGCTTATATCTATACACTATTACTATTTTCTAAAAATCTGCTTAATTTCTAACGATTGTTAGTTTTTCAGTGGAGTTATTAGCCCTATCCCTCACAAGACAAAAATTTTAGGAAACAATCCTTTTTTTTTTTTTTTAATGCCCATAAACAAGACAAAATGATTAACATGAATTCTCATTACACAATAAAGACACTCATCCTATGTCCATTGAAATTTCTTTAAAAACAATATGAAAAATTCCAGCACCAAATTTATCGAAATATATGAATATTCCACCGATGAATAGTATCCCACCCGATGCAAAATTAGTCCAAAATAAATAGGCTTATGGTTTAATGACAAGTCATTAGAGAAGGATTCTCCGACTCTGTAGAACTTAATTATAGCCACTAAGCCTCATTAAAATTCCAAACAACTTCAAAAAAATTAGAAAACCAGTTGGGTTAAGTTAAATCAAGAGTCCCCGCTCGAATAAATATTCTTATATATAAGATTAAGAACAAATGAAAAAATATACTTCCCTAATTAGAGAAGAGATGTGAACGTTCGAATAAATATGACTACTAAATAAATAAAAACCAAAACAAAACAAAATATTCTGGGTTGGTTGGAATAGGCCTTGATTGGGAAAACATACCACTTTTCTAATTAGGAATCCAGTTGTCAGTGGATGCAGCGTTTCATTACACGTATACGACATCCGATTGCCTCGCAGAATCTGCTTCTTCCAATTTTACTTGACATTTCAGCTTCAACTCAAATATATTATGACTCTGCCATGAGAGACTGAGCGAATTCTGGGACATACCAGATAATAATCCTAATTATATGTTCATGCACAGATCTCTCTCTCTCTCTCTCTCTCTCTCTCTCTCTCTCTCTCTCTCTCTCTCTCTCTCTCTCTCTCTCTCTCTCTCTTGATGTTGGACGCATTTTTAAGTTAAGTTCTTCTCAAAAGGGAGAGATTCTGGCATTTATCACTTAAACTTCGACACAAGAAAGGAACATTTTACCTGCAAAAAGTTTTGACTATATAATCTAAATTAATTTTAATAACAACACTGACACCTGGGGCATAAGATATTGAGAAAATGAAAGAGAAAAGAGAGCAAAAATGGAGAGGGATAGGTAGTAGAGAAACAGTGGGAGATCAAGAAGAGGGATAGTAAAAAAAAGGAGAGGTGAAGAGGTTGAAAGAAAAGCAAAGGCTAGAGTTTAGAAGGATTAAATACAAGTATAATAAGTAAGTGAAGAAAAAGGAGAGGAAGAAAAAAATCAAAAAGAATTTGATAAAAAAAAAAAAAGAACGTAAAATAAGATAAATAGCAGAGAAAAAGAATAAGAGTAGTTGATATAAGAATAGCAGAAAGGAAATAATATTCAGAGAGAGTGTAAGATGAAGACTAGGAAGAGATAACACACTTGAGGCATAAGAAGCAAAGAAGAAAAAGTTGACCCTTGGTGAATATTCACCGATCAATTCGTAGTAGAGCGAGAGGAAGGGAGATCACATTCTGATGAAATTGACCCCAAGTATTTCTCCATATCCCCAAACAAATGGCAGTCTGGGATATTCGGGATATTGGTGTCCACTTGAGAACCTCAGCCAACAGCGAAAGGACAGAAGTGGTTTTTATTAGATGTAGAATGCCAAATCATGTCAGGAGTTACTAAAACGAATTTTCCTTGTTTAATGAAATAAATTTTTGATGGAGAGGGCATACTGTAGTAAAAAAAAAAATAATATCTATGGCATTATATGCCGATAGTTTTAGAAAGAAAGGAAACTATATTCAATTGTTACTTCTATCTGATATGATAACTGTGAAGGTATTGTAAAAAGCTGTGATGAGTCGTGCTTTAGGGCAGCCAAACCTGTAAATGATGTATGATTCACTCGCTTTTATACCTCAAGCCATGAGGCTTAGCATATGTATTATATGAAACAAAACAAGCAGAAAATTTGCACACACAAAATCTACTAAGATTTAGAATAGAAGGAAAACAATGTCATCACACAAACACACACACACACACACACACACAGAGAGAGAGAGAGAGAGAGAGAGAGAGAGAGAGAGAGAGAGAGAGAGAGAGAGAGAGAGGGAAATGCTTCTTTGGAGGAAAAAATTATGAGAACCATATTTTCCACGGTTCACTTATAATCCCTTTCTATATTAAATGACTTCCTTTCACCAGAATAAAAAAAAAAAAAAAAAAAAAAAACATTCTATTGAGTTCTTCTTCTGCGTCTGCTAAAATAGCTAAATTATCAGCAAACATCGGTTCCTACAATAATTCGTTGTTCTTTAATTCCGATAGCTAGAATAAAACTGAAAAATATAAGAATTAAGGAGGAATGAAATGGAAGGAGAGTTCAATTACTCTCACTTTGCACGATTTTTAATTTTTTTATTCCCCGAATGGTAACAATTTTTTTCTTTATAACTAGATAAGCTACAAAGCCCTGGGGTACAATCTCAGGAAAAATAACCACGTGAGGAAATGAGAATAGATAAACAAATTAAAATGTAAGGAGTAAAGAATATAAATTATCATGATATCAATAACCAGGTCGAAGTTCATCTTTCATGTATAAACTAAGAAGAAAGACTATGCCCTGCCTATTCGTCATAAAATCGCAAGTAGCAAGTTCGAACTTCTGAAGCTCCACCGATGCAAATGCAAGATTAGAAAAATACTCCCTCTCTCTCTCTCTCTCTCTCTCTCTCTCTCTCTCTCTCTCTCTCTCTCTCTCTCTCTCTGTGCACCAACAAAGATTCATCGTTTCTTTGTCGTATAATGCCATTATTAATTCTTATTTCCTAAATTATCAAAATGACTAATTGTTTATTAAAGCGTGGATCAAAACACAATATTCCTCGCTAAGATTAGCAAAAGAAGAAAAATAGCAATTAAAATTAGGACTGCTGAGATCAGTATTACACTATTTGGATATAATAAGTAAGCACAAGAACGAAACTTTGACATTTACATTGAAACGAAAAATAGCAGATAGAAAATAAATGATAACTCGTTCAGTATCTCAGTGCTTGTTCATACCCGTAAGGGCAGAAACTGTCATAGATAACATTTTTATATTTACGATATATTTTCCATTCTCCCATTCATTGCGACCAGCAGGACGAGACACAGGATTTCAAAATAAAATATCCTTGGAGAGACATTTGGAAAACCAACACAACCACAGTTGTTTGCTTTTGAATAGCATAGAACGCGTTTATATATATGTAGACAATTTATTTTTTGTTTTGTATATACGGTCTCCCTAAAAATATCTGTTTCAAGTATTCATTCTGGATATAGTAATAGTCTTCCTTTGAATATTAATTTATGTTTACTGATTTACTTAAGACTGACCTGAAACTTAATGTAATAGGCCTAACTACAGCATATACATATCAATATTGTATACACATATGCAAGCACACACATATGTGTAAACATTGTTTATGTATATATATATATATATATATATATATATATATATATATATATATATATATATATATATATATATATATATATATATATATAGATATATATATATACCCATACATATATATATACATATATATATATATATATATATATATATATATATATACATATATATATATATATATATATATATATATATATATATATATATACATAAATATGTATATATATATATATATATATACATAAATATATATATATATATATATATATATATATATATATATATATAAATATATGTATATATATGTATATATATATATATATATATATATATATATATATATATATATATATATATATATATATATATATATATATATATATGTATATATATATATATATATATATATATATATATATATATATATATATATATATATATATATATATACTGTTTACACATATTTGTGTGTGCTTGCATTTGTGTATATATTGGTGTGCTACTGTTGTTAACACACATTTGGGTTCTCTTCAAATGTCACCTTAAATGTGTTATAGATTAGATTTAGCATGTTACATCTTCAAGTATATAATCCCACCGCTGCCACCATTTATTGGTGTGCTACTGTTGTTAACACACATTTGGGTTATCTTCAAATGTCATCTTAATGTGTTATAGATTAGATTTATTATGTTACATCTTCAAGTAAAGTCTAAGTGAGTTAACTTCAAAATAGTTTATTCTTTAAGAACAGTGTTTACATCTCCATCACACGAGTATAGCTGGTTTGGTCAGATGACCATTCCGTATGACATCTCAAAGTGAACTGCTACAAATATCTAATTTCATACTAAAGTTTATACAGTTATCTCTGCATTTATGGATTTATAGTAACCACAACATTAATACCGGAAGGTACTTGTTCCGTTCTCACAGACAACTCTTTCTCACGGGGCTTGGTTGTGTTTACTCTTAATGAAAAATGTTACATTGCTGAGGTTTGGCATTCGCATCCTGCTTAAGATATGACTATGGCATTTCTCACACTTCTCTTACTTACACAGTGACCTGTAGGTCACGTGTTTTAAACAAGTAATATCTAATATATTACATATACATATCAATACTGTATATGTAATATATAGTATTAATATGTATATGCTTTAGTTAGGCCTATTACATTAAGTTTCAGGTCACTCTTAAGTAAATCAATGAACCTAAATTAATATTCAAAGGAAGACTATTATTATATCCAGAATGAATACTTGAAACAGATATTTTTAGAGAGACCGTGTATACAAAAAAAAAAATTCTACATATATTATATTTTACACTAGCTTTAAATAATCGGAGTATCAAAGTGTTACCTGCATTCAGCAAGCCTTTGTTCTTCATGGTTCCAAAGACTAGCTAAAGGGGGGAAAACCCTAGAGACTCTTGCCATGAATCTCGAATAGTAATCAAAGAAAACGGCACGCCTCTGTCCAAATCTCGTGTTTTCTGGCCTTCACAGTATGCATGTAATGCATTTTTGAGCGTGGGATGAAGACTTTCCAAAGCACCTTCAGACTGTGGGTTATAAGCAGAGGACATGAGGTGCTGCACTCCTAACTCCTTAAGGGTGCCTTCAAGAACTTTTGACATGAAGACAGTACCTCTGTCCTTTTGAATAACCTCTGGCAACCAGAATATGGTCACGAACTGTACCAGAGCCCCTCGACACATTGTGACTCGTCGCTCCCCGCAGTGGGTATGCTTCAGGGAAGTGTGTTGATGCACACATTACCGTCAACAAAGGGGTGTGTCCCTTCTTTGTCTTTGGCAGAGGTCTGACAATATCCATGATGATCTTGGAGAAGGGTTCTTCCACCACTGGGATGGGTTACAATGGTGCCTTTCGATGATTTGGATCCCTTTCACCTATCACTTGGCACGAGTGACAACTACGGCAATATTCTGCAATCTCCCCTGTTCAAATCTTACGTAGTACTAAATGTCCTCCAATTGGTTCTTCATGAGCTAACCTTAAAATCTCCTCTCGGTACTGTGGTGGCACTACCACCTGATGTAGAATGGCCCATTCAGCATCAGCAAGCACTTTCTTAGGCCACCATTTGTGCATTCGGACATCAGCCTTTAAATAGTAACCGGAGGGTCCAGCCTCGAGTTCAATCAGGGATCCAGCTTCATCCTTATCATTGCAAGTTCTGAGTCTTGTTTCTGAGCTTCAATGAGCGAATCCCTCGAGTATTCTGAACGTAATAAGCCAGGGAAAAGTACCAACAAGCGCACCCCAGTAAGAACATCATCTTTGTCCATTTTCTGTTGGGTGGTACTAACACGGGTAATACCACATGCTGGATACTCATTTTGTTCAGTCTTCACCTCGCCTTCATTCTTGTCAGCATGAATTTTACATGTTGCTGTGCAACACCGTTGTCCAGCTATGTCATTTCCTAACAATAACTGTACCCCTTGCATGAGTTCCTCATCCACCCAAGCAACTGTAAATAACCGGAAAGAAAAGAAGAGCTTAAATTCACTGCAAATAATGGCAATTCCTATCTTCCCCTAATGTAGCGAACCACGACAGTTTCTCATAAAGTGGACAATTCATTGAAGAGTAAGAATGCTCTATGGAGAACAGTCTTCTCAGCTCCAGTATCTCGAATAATCCTTATTTCTAGAGGTTTGATACCTTGGTTCTGCAGAGACACAGATCCAGCATGAATAAAGGCTTCCTGTCCTTGCCTATTTGCCTCGCCTATCTTCTTCATCATCCCTTGGCATAATCTGTCTTCTTATCACCTCCTTTAATCCTTGACGCCTATTAATCTCACTTTTAATGGCGTCCAGAATCTATTGCCTTTTACGTGAGTTTAGGATATTACTCACACGTGAGCTCACTTCAATTAGCTCTGCTGGGGAGAGTTGACTTAACAAAAAGTCATTTGGTTCCTCTAGGAACCTAGAAACTCGACATGAATGTTCATCTTCCATGACCGAAACGATTGAACCTTGATTGTAACTTAAGCTGCTTGATAATAAAAAAAAAAAAATCAAGAATTCTGGTCAAAACCAATTTCCAACTATGAAATCAACAGAATGAAACAGACCCGACTAATCAGGTTGCATAACTCTAAGATCAAAGATCAATAATCATTGATTTCAAAAATCAAATTCCCGACCAACCAAAAAACAAATCCGAAACAGAAAAACTGTATCCGGAGCAATTAGCAAAGGTAATAAAAACTTATATTCTAACACAAAAGAATACGAACAGAGGGTAAGTGAAAAAAAAAATAATATCCCGACCACAGTCCCCTAATTTAAAGATGTGACGTAACGTGCAGGCTACGCTCTTAAAATAGAGTGTTAATCGGACTCTACATGCCACTGTAACGTCGTATCAACCAGATCGTCTAATTGACAATTTAATGTCATTTAAAAAAAACTGAACCTGTTAATGTTATTAACGGTTCGTTTTTCCCAAGTTAATTTATGTTATTTTGGAGCTACACCTCGTTGGAATATATGGGGTTTGTTACATGTAAAAACAGACTGACCTCTCTCCTTATTCTAATCACAGACAAAAAAAAAAAACTATTATAAAATCTATTACATAGCTAAATTTATTTCTAAAAAAAAAAAATAAAATGTTTGTAAGATTCTTAAGGAGAAAAACATACAAGGAAAGTTCTAAACTGGAAATGATTTCGACTTTATAAAGTTAATAAAACAAAATAATTGAAGTAAAAAATAAAAGACTAAACATTAAGTTTAATTTGCTCAAGCAATAATCAAAACACAATTAGATGCATAAAATAAAAGAAATTACCACTTTATTTCTACATTCTGAAAATCACTCAATACAATGAAAAACTACAGAACATAAATGTCAAAAGAATAGTTTTGGTAAAATAAGAATACAAGGTTGACCTTATAATAAGATAAATAATGTTCACTATTGTCTTGGACTACTTTCTATGTGCCATAACAACAAAACCCTAACTTCGCACTTTAACCCTGCGTACGTAACCTGGACCCCAAGCTGGGACTGGGCGCACGCGCAAAACCATATTTTTCAAGATTTAGCGGCATTTCTCAGCTTTTCCCGCTGGGTCGAGGTGCGCGGCATCAGTTTCTGTTGTGATTCGATCGAGAATGGACGTGCCAAGTTGAGCTCGAAGAATTCCCCGGCGCATAGCCCTTCAAAGTTTGCTTGGTCACCAGGTAGGTACTTTAGTACCGAACACAGTAGAAACCTCAAAATTGTTTACTTTTACATTATGATATATATCTCATAGTGTTATTTATAAAATTTTATGAGATTTTGAGTTCGCAATAGTGAATAGTATTGCCATATTGTGAGTGAGTTACCATAAGCTTTGCTGCCACGTGTGCCGGTAAATAAGTGAAAACTAAAGTTTTTTTTTTCTCTTCAGTTTTCGAAGATGCCAAAACGATTCCCGTCCAAGAAGGAAATTGAGGCCCCTTTGGAATCTGATAGTGATGCCAGTGATGGTGAAACCTATGTGGACAATGCTATCTACCAAAAGTCCGGCGACATGCCCGAGGAAGACGCCATGGCTGTGTCACATGGCAGCAACATTTCCCTCTCGCCAAGATCCTTCTATTCAACCTCTTCGGAAACTGTGTCTCCCCCGTGTCTTCTGATCGTCGAGTGAAGAGAAAGGTGATATCAACTTCCAGGAGGAGTAAAAAAAAGATTTTAGATGACAACAATGAAGAAGACGTCGATGACCCGCAGCTAACCTGACCACCTTCAGGAGTCCCTCAGGGAGGGCCCCCGTATCATCGTTATCGAGGTCTCAAAATATTTGATAAAAGAAGAACCCTTTGTATTGCCATCAGTATGAGTGCCTTCAGTATAAGTGCCTTCAGTATTAGTGTCAGTGCCAGTGACCAAGGTCACCATGAAATTTAGTGCGGTGCTAGTTCCCTCGAGTAATGTGGAGGATGGGGCGTTGGTGCAAATGACGTTGCAGGGTTCTGGAAAGTCATTCCAATTTCATACATCTGTGAGTGGCACCCCTATGCCATGAGCTAGTGCCACTCCTGTGCCATCTATCGGTTCCACCACTGTGCCACACACCAGTTCCACCCCTGTGCCATCACCCAGTGCCATCCCTGTGCCATCACCCAGTGCCATCCCTGTGCCATCACCCAGTGCCACCCTTGATTCAGTGCTATCTCTTACTCCTAATGAAATAAAGAGCAGGAAAAGAGCATGAGGCTCTTTAGGTGGCAGAAACCTATAAGGTTGACAAAGCAAGCAAATAGATTAAGAAATCTGCATGAGCTTTCTGAACTCTTTATTTCTGATGAGCTATTGGCAGCAATTGCTGTTTATACAAATCATGACCCTCTGCGATAGTTTTGTTGATGCCTACAAGAATGTTTATGTGCCTGAGAGATCAATAGGGAAAATACCTTATGTGAAATGACCCTCTCAGAAGAATTTTATTTTTTTGTTTTATTTTTTTTTTAGAATCTTTTATGTATTCATATTTTTTTTACTTGTCTTGTATTCTAGAATGTATATATGGTATCCACATAAAATTTTAGTGTCTTTTATTGATTTTTGAGAGAACAATAGAGAAAATACTTTATGTGAAATGGCCCTCTCGGAAGAAATCTTTGTTTTTTTGTTTTTCTGGAATCTTTCCTGTACTCATATATAGTTTATTTTACTTGTCTTGTGTTCTGGAATGTATATTTGGTATCCACATATAATTTGATGGTATTATATTGATTTCTAAGACAGCAATAGGGAAAATACCTTGTGTCAAATGGCCCTCTCGGAAGAAATTTTTGTTTGTTGTCTTTTTGCAAGCTTTTAATTACTCAGAATTGTCAATTGTCAATCCACTATTTTGTAATATATTTTGTAAGATATTTTAGACATATTTTGTTATTTAGGTAGATTACAGGGGACATTTCCAAAGAAGTATTTTTTCTTCCCAAAATAATTTCTTTTTTATTCAACCCTGTTACAGATTTTGGTGTTTTTTTGGTCCAGGGGTCTTGAAAATTGGCATGGATGTTCCCCTATCATCTATCTTCAATATCCAGTTCACCAAAGTATTATAGGTTATGTGTAAATAAATTCACGGTCTGTTCTGTCAATTTATATATTTTTGTATAGTTATTTTTAGAAATGTTTGTAATAGATATTGGAAAATAGTAGTGTTTTCTTTACTTCTAACATAATATTAAGGAATGATTAGTGATGAATGTGCAAGTTTCAGTTGTTTGATATCTTTGATGATAAAGGAGTTACTGGATAAAAAAAATGGAGGTCACCGTACAGTTACTAGGTCACTGATGGCGGACCAACAAAAATATGTTATGTAAAAGTAAAAAAAAATATATTTAATTCATAACACTTTAACATAAGATAACTTGGTTTACACAAGTTTGAGGTACCTCCTCCTTTAAAAAAATAAATAAATAAATGATGTTGGATGTAAATCGCTGCCACAGAATTAAAGAAAAAATTATTCCAGAAGTTATTTTACCGTTTTTCCTTTTAGAATTCCCATTAATGAAATACCCTTCAGTTCTGCACTTGTTAACTTTCTCCATATCACAGGTCACAGTACTTGTCTTTCGGCATTGGCGCAGGTGTACTTGGGATGTAAACTATCTCCAAAACTCCATTGTGGAAAAATAAAGGGGAAGGGTGGATCCTTGAGTCACGCATGAGTTTCGGTGACTCATGCAGAGTCCGACCATGTGGAGCTTGGATGGCTTGTGTCCTGAGGGGAGCAGACACTGGTTCCCCTCTCTCGTACTTTTGGCCGAGAACTATTTCCAAGCACTCTCGGGCAGGAATAAGCTTATTTTCTTGATGTAGGCCTTAGGGCGAGAAGGTGAAATTTTGGGGCCATCCCCTTTTTCCTCTTGATTGGTCATTTTTGAGTTCATAGGGCGGTCTTCACGGCTTGAGGTCCAATGGCATCCGTGACCACACCTTCCTTTTCTGGGTGTTGGCAAATCATGACCAAGTGTCCGCTTCTCTATGGGTGCTTTGTCCTCTCTAGGAGAAAACCTTGTTCTCACACCTGGCTTATATCTTGTGGCTGACCTGGGAAAAGGGAGGAAAATCAAATTCCTGGTTATTAATGGCTGTGAGACCTACATGGTGCAGACAAAGACCTCCTTTTGGACTGAGGCCTGTCTGTGGGTACATGTAATGGAAATTTACGAGAACGGAGCTGTTTATAAAAAAAAAAGAGATATATGAACTGTAAACAGTTTTACTTGGAGAGTAGAAATCATCTCACTTCACAATATATATCATCAGGGCTTGAGCCACCATAAACCTATTTACCTAATGCAGTACCATTACCAATTCACCTACAAACTCAAAAAGTAGTCTCTCTTTCTAACTTGCAAAAAATAGCAGAATATATGAGCTTGAAATCAGTGTTCTTCATAAAAAAAAAAATACATATAGGTTCCGTACTCAATAAATCCCGAATAATTAAATTTCACCGACTAATTGGTTTACCTTCAGGAAATCAGGAATGCGGAAGATAAACTTTCTTATGAAGCTTATTAGTGTCAACCACATCAGCCAAAACGGTTGTCTTTTCTGTGGACAGTGGGTGATGAAGTCATTCGGTTAAATAATGAAGGATTTGATTAGTCCACACTAAGGAACAAATACACAGGGGTAACCCACCACCAATATTCCGGGGTTGTACCAAAATGGCTTTGTTTTGTGATAAATTTGTATTCTATTTTCGGTTGAAGCATAAACTCTCCGAATAATCTTTATTTGTGCCCGTCCCAAAATAAATAACTCTCCCGTTTCTCGAAATAAGCATGTGCATTATCATCATTACTGTTACTTTCTATCGCTTTAGCTGCAATTCAGTTATAACTGGTTTCGTCCATCATGAGTTATATCTCACCAGTGTCCATAATTGAGAGGTTATATATGGGAGACTGAGGAAAGCTAAGAATGGATTGTTTTCAACAACAATAATGAATAAGAAACCATACAACGAAAGCTGTAAATTCTATAAAGTTAGCAAACGATAATGCATATGCATATATCAATATATCAAAATTACAGCTTCTTGCAAATTGCAGAAGGGAGATATTCCATGTGAATGTCTACCCCTAGCCAGCCAAAGTTGGGCGTTGGGCGTTGGCATCTATACATTAAATACCATTTACTCTAAATAGAAGGACCAACAGCTACGAGCACTTTCTATAACAACTAAGGTGGCAAGCAGCCCATGATGCATATAAGCCGTGTAACTATTACCAGCTTACAGTCTACTCATATACAAAGCCTTTTAAAGAGCTTCCCCATTCCAAATGCCAAACACCCCAAAGTGGCACACTTCTAGGTCCCAGGTATTGAATGCTCTTCTCTTGATATTTGGATGACCATTCAACTTATGACATCACTTTGCGCTCATTGGTAAAGAGTTATGATGTATATTGCATCATTATATATTTTTCATCTAATTTGATATTGAGTTTTAGTTACGTAAAAGAGAAGAGGTTTCCAGGGGGAATACAGTCGGGACGAATTTTTGCTTTTGTGGCATAACAGTCGAAAGTAAATGTATTACTCCTTTCATTTATTAAAGCTGTCATTCACAATCTAAAATGGGAAAATAATTAAATAAGGTTTTCCTTTATGCATTGCCTTCTTACTTTTCATTCATAAAATTGTGAGATATTAGTAAAATCTTTTCATGGTTAAAGGAAAATACTCTTAAGGCTTTCTTGATTTTCCTGAAGCTGTATTGTCTGAAGGATTATTCTATGAGACTGGTAAGTGATTCAGAGGTTTCTTATTCTGATAGAATAATACAATTGAAAGTAATGATTATGATGATGATAATGAGAATCCAAAGAGCGGAAGTGAAGCTGATAGTATATTTGTGGGAATATGATATACTGTAGGACTGTGTTGGCTGCTGGACACGGTACTAATAAAAGATACTTTGTTTTCAAGTAATTACTTTTCGTATAGTTTTATACACATATGCACATGTATACGCAAATGGCCCCATATGTCTGTGTACATATATATATAATGTTCATAAAATGCATAAAAACAAACACACACATAGAATATAGAAAGCAGAAATGTACAATTGAAAATTAGTATGACCAAAACTAAGATGATGTTCAAAGAAAATGCAGAAACAACACACAAGGGGTATGGACGAAACTCTATAGATTGCAAATGAATGTACGTACTAAGGGCGGCAGTATTTCCCGAGGACATGAGACCAAAATTAAAAAAAAAAAAAGATAATCTTAGGAAGGAGAGAGTTTAGTGAATAAAATGAGATTATGAAAATCAAAATGACACTTTCTCTAAAGGAGATGTGTTTAATCAGATGATTCTACCAGTATCAACTTATGTATCAGAAACTAGAAGCGATTGTCACTAACTGACAGAAAAGGAGCAACATGGATACGAGAGCAAACATGGTTACCTAGATATTGCAAACAAAACACGGGAAGGAAAAAAAGACGATCGATTGATGAGCTAAGAAAATTTACTGGGATGGAATTGCATAGAAAGACAATAACCAGACGCGGGTGGAAGGACATATTCCAGGCCTTTGTCCTGCAGTGGACTAGCAACGGCTGACGAAGATGGTGGTGATGATGATGATGACACTATAATTTACAACAGAATAGCAATGATATTCTTTACTTATTAGGTCTCACGCCTAAAATCCATCTTTCATCTGAACCAACAAAAGTTAATAGTTTCATTACATCATTTTATAAATGACTGCAGAATTATGAAAAGTTTTCATATAAAAGCGAAAAAGATATTAAGTTGGTTTGTTACAATGTCAGAAACGTCGCCATTGATTTGAAAATGGAATATAAATTCTATAAGATTATATGCCTTCAAATCTGGCTGGAATCCAAGTTATATACTATGAGAAAAGATAATTGTAAGAGTTCTTGATTTGAGTAACTGTACATATGCTTTAAGCAAACAAGGAACTGTTAGTGCAATCTGGAGTGTAGCTCTCCTTCCTTAGTTGTACCAGAGAATTCTTGTATTGTCTAACAATTTTTATTCTCATTTGAAGCATAAACCGTATTGAATTCCTTCTCCAAATATGCTAGTCCTCCTGTTTCTCCAAATAGGATAGTATACATTATTATCATTATTAAATCATGTCCTTGATATAATATTGTGAACACCCAAGAGAAGATACGCCAATTAGATATGTTGAAAAGAAAAAATCAAATAAAAGAACAGCAGAATAATTTTCTTTCTGTAGGTGTAACTAATGTAGAAGTAAGAGATAACTCAAAAAGATCTGATAATCTGCTAGAGGTTTTATTTCTAGCTTACCAGAGCTTCAAGTGTAATCACCTGAATCATGATTATATGTACATACTGTATATAAGCCAAGTTGCAAGCCTTGTTAAAAAAGTTGTCACAAGCACAAGTGCTCTAATATCAAAAGCAGACCAGCACATTAAAATGATATGCATAAGTAATGGGTAAACTATAGAAGACAAATAGCTAAGGAAAACAAATGATGATTAAAACATACAATGACGCAGGCATAATTTGTGTAATTTTTTAGTCTAGCAGTCCATAAGAGCTATTTAGTGCAGCTAAGAGAGCAAATGGTGTCTCAGTTATAATGTAGAGATGGCTTTGCCAACAAGAGCTTTTAAGATGCATTTATTTTTCAAGAAAGATTTTGGTCATCCAAAAACGCACACATAAGTAAGCAGAGGGAAAGTGATAAGCAACTTCAATTCCAGAAGTGATGGTGAACCCATCGAAATTCCAGACAATTGTTTTTTATGCCTTTTGATATACGCACCGGGCGGAAGACATGAATTCTAATTAGCAAGTTTTAAATACTGACTTACTTATCTCTCTCTCTCTCTCTCTCTCTCTCTCTCTCTCTCTCTCTCTCTCTCTCTCTCTCTCTCTCTCATCCCACAAATATTTTCTTTGTTGACCACACAGCCATACATACTCGTTCAATTACGTTTGCCTATGCAAATGTTAGCATAGGCCTTATCAGAGAGAGAAAGCTAACATAAGTCTTTTACGGAATTTACTGTCCACTTTTGTACACAAACATGAAGATAGAAACGCTAAAAAAAAAAAAAAAAATCCTTTTGTCTCGCTGCCTCTGTATCTGTATGTCTTTGTGTGTGTTCGTGAGTGCATCTTCATAACCACAAAATATCCTTTTTGATTTGGCAAGTTCCTAAATAGGTTTTCTTGCGGGTATTGGCTTACGCACCATTCTATGTAAATGGAAATAATGGAAATGTTGTTTGTGCTGAGATAAATGGATCTCCGTTTTCTTTTTTTTTTCTTTTTTTTTTGGGGGGGGGGGCGGGGAAGGGTTAGTTTTGTTTAATTAGTGAAAATCATATATGAGAATAAGTGAAGTATTGTGTTCAAGGCGAATAATTGAAGGGGCATTTCTATTTTTATCTTATTTACTTATTCATGATTTATCTGGGAATTGAAAAATATGGTGATTTTCAGTGGTCAAAAGAAATGCATTTAAATCCATAAATACTTTTCAATAAAAGATTATGGAGACCGAGAAAAAGAATTATGAAGATTCCCTTCTTTTAGATGTTGTGGTGGCCTACGTGGTAACGTCCCTGTCGGGTGGACGTCAGATCGGGGTTCGAGTACCTCTCCAACTCATTAGTTCTTTAGTAGATGCAGGCTCACCACCCTTGTGAGCTAAGTATTGGAGTTTTTGGAGATTCTACATGTCTATCTGCTGAGTCATCAGCAGTCATTGCCAGACACTCCCTGGTCCCAGCACAGATGGAGAGGGAGATTAGTCACTGATCTTATGTATATATATATATATATATATATATATATATATATATATATATATATATATATATATATATATATATATATATATATATATATATATATATATATATATGGTCACTCTCTTGGGCATTGTCCTGAATGCTAGGGAAAGGTCACTGTTCATTTCCTCGGCCATTCATGAATGGCATTTAAACCTTCAGTTTTCTTGATTACTCAAGTACCTAAGAAAAAACAATAGAATAATGTCAGAATGTTTCACTTTTCAAACTTCACAAATATTGCTTATAATCATAGTTACTTTAAAAAAGATAATGATAATGATAGTAAAAATAACATTACTGATAATAGAAATCAGAAAGGTGGCAAAGATCAATTATTGGATTTGTTGTTGATGATTGCAGCAGGAATTACGCATAATCGGTTCGGTACACGAAATCATTATCTGCACACTTTGTGTTGTGGTTCCCTCAACAAGTCCTTACTGTCAGCCTCATTATATCATTTCATTAGTGAACTGACTAGGATTTCTCCCTTAAAGCGGAAACAGGTTGCTTGGAAACAACTAGGAATATCTGAGGTCAGAAATAGAAGCATCAACGCAAAACAGTTTCATCCCAGTTCTTGTGTGTAATATATTTCTTTCTAGTCTCATCAAACATATCCATTCGATAATTACTTCATATTTATAATTGTGCCTTGATATGATTAAATGAATTTGTGTCCAAGCCGAATATGATATGAAAAGTGTATAAAGAATTGGTCTCTCTTGAAAATATTCCTTCATCATTGTGTGTTGCCTTCGTGCAAATAAGATTGTAGTATTGTACTTTTTTTTCCTTACTAATCCATATATATTTGACTAAAAATATTATTCTCTAACAATTTTATACACAGGTTAATCATATCATTATTATACAAATATTTCCTCAATCTTCATTATCAGCAAACGTTGTCTTGTGTTAGTTCTGAATACATGTATGTGAACCAGCCACTTGCACTCCTGCATGGGGAACTAGAGACGCTTTGCCTATCCAAAAGGTTCTCTTCGAATGTTCCTAAAATGGTTATCAGCTTTTTTGGCCTAATAGCTCCGTACAAGATGACAAGGGGTTGCGTGATAATGTATCAGCAATGATATTTGCTTTCCCTGGTAAATACCCGATCCTCGCGAAAAAGTATTGGATGATCAAATGCCACCGAGTTCATTTGGGGCTGTGACTAAAGCCTTTAAAAAAGTCGGTTATGGGTTTATGATCAGTAAGAACCTTGACGGGATAACCGTATATTATGAACTTAAAATGCACTAGTGAATTAACAATAACTAGCCCTTCCTTGTCTATTACTGCATACTTACTTTCGGAAGTTCTCAGTTTACGTGAATAAAAATCTATCGCGAAAAACTGTTTGTCATATTGCTGAAGCAATACCCCACCTACTCCTAGGTCTGAGGCGTCTGTTGCAATGAAGGACTCCTTACCGAAGTCAGGAAATTTTAAGATAGGAGAACTTCACAGTTCATCTTTCAAGGTATTAAACGCCTGTTGATGCTGCTCAGACCATACAAAATCTTTGCCCTTCTTCGTAAGATCAGTTAGGGGAGCGGCTATTATTAAATAATTACGTATAAAACGCCTGTAATATCCACTACACCCCAGAAATTGCTGTATTCCCTTGACATTAGTAGGTATCGGAAAGTTACGGATAGCTGACACCTTATCGTGGACTACTTTAAGACCTTGGCTAGACACAGTAAAACCTAAATAGACCAATTCCGTCTTGAAGAATTCACACTTACTCATCTTTACCCTTAAGTTATGCTGTCTTAGTCTCTGTAGTACTAGTTCCAGTTTACGTAGATGTTCTTCGGAGGTATTAGAAAAGATTACAAGGTCGTCCATATAGGCATGCAATATATCCCCTAGTAAGTCTCCAAACACTATATTAATCCTTCTAGTAAATGTTATGGGAGCACAACGTAAACCAAAAGGCATACGCAAAAATTCATAATGTCCCTGGCTGTGCTGAAGGCAGTGTATGGGATACTATTTTCTTTTAATGATATCTGGTGAAAGCCTTTAAGTAAGTCCAAACTGGTAAAATATTTATTCTGACCTAACAAAGATAAAATATCGTCAGTACATGGCACTGGGAATCAATCAGGGATCGTTTCCTCATTTAAGCGACGGAAGTCTACGCAGATACGCCATGTTCGATCTTTTTTCGGTACAACTATTAATGGAAAATTATAAGGGCTGTTCGATTTCCTAAAGACTCCTTCTTCTAGCATTTCACCTACTTCATCATTTATCTCATTCTGGAATTTCATAGGGAGTCTGTATGAGGGTATAGAGATAATTTTCTACTTGTCTTTTAACCTTATTTGATGTTCGTTAACAACTGTTTTTCCTAAGAATCCATCCGTAGTAGAGAAAACATAATGATATTCGGTTAAAAGTCCAAAAAATTTCTGCTGAATTTCCTATTCTTGAATGTCTTTATTGATTTTATTTTTAGTAGATTACAAAAGGGAATCATTCGCAACTGATTGAGCATGATTGATTTCAGCGACGGTAAGAATACGATGTTTATAGACTTCTACGTCCAAGATATGTTGATTTTTGTGAATTACTAAAGTGGTATTTAAATGATTACAGACTTCAATATTACATTGTTGTTGTGAGCCGACTGTAAAAATAGCTTGTGTGACGGACAATCCGTTAGTTTTCAAAGTGTCGGAAAGGATTAATATTTCAGATCCCAGTAAAGTTTTCTTTACTCGCATGATTATATTTGAAGTTACGTTCGGCTCGATAGATTGCGTGTAAGATGATATTACGGGTGAACGAGAATTCTGTTGGGTCGCGTATATTATTTCTTTATTAATGATACAAGTGATTGGTTCTTCAACGCACATCACTGTTTTATTTGTTGTCTCCTTTTTATCCAAAACTGATTTTAAGGTATTAGAAGACTTATAGACCTTTCCTTTGATATACACGCCGTGTTTGGCAGGGGCTAAGATAAAGTTTTGATTGCCCATAGACGGGTATCCGATAATTACAGCTGGATATATATCAATGTTTTGTACAACGACAAAGGTATTGGCAAACGTGCGCTTACCGACCTTGTACTGAACATGAGTTACACTGGTTATATTTAATTCATTATTTCCTATACCCGAGAGCCATACTCCGGACTTCTCTATAGGGAAGTTCAAAAATAACAAATGATGAGTCCTCAAAACCATGATATTATGTGGACTACCAGAGTAAAAAATAATGTAAAGGATCGGTGTTCTAAATTTACAGCACATAATGTTGATCGCAACTCATTTTGGCTTATTATTGTGTGAATTTGTTGCAAATCTACGGGAGCCTGCAATGATTTATTTGATTCGCCCGTGTGTTTCATAGGAAAATCTATTGCCTCACAATGATCTGATAAAGCATTAAATGGATTATTTGATACTACTGATGTTGATACGAATGACCCAACCTCACTCTCTTCCCCATTGGAGTTAATTATGTGGTATTTGCTTTGCTCTGCACATTCTGAAAATTAGTCTGACCTTGCGAGTTCTGGCTAGACGGCCCAGGATCAGAGTATTTGAAGCACTGTTTGTTTGTTTTTGATTTTGAACTGCATTGACGTTTGGCTGTTTCTTCTTATTGAACTGAGGATTTTTCTTTTTATTTCCAGAGGGAATTGACTGTGGAATTGACTGCGTGTTTCTAGGATTCTGTTATTGATTACGCAAATAGCATCGACAATATGAATGGGATGAACTATTATATATTGAACAAAATCACGTTCTGCAGTCTGCAATCAAGTGACCTTGACGTTTGCGACTTGATTATTGTTATTAACTACGTTTACATGTTGTGGCTTAGCTTAATTTTTTGCAAAAACTTGAGTAAGCAAGGGATCTAGGTTAGTACACTTAGACATGTGTTTCTCTATCTGTTTATACACATCTAATTTTGTACTTTCGGGTGTTAATTTTTTATCAAAACAGCGCACTAAAGCCTCTGGCAACATAATTGTCAAGCAAGTTAAATACATTAATCGTAAGAAATCTTTCACGGCAATGTTATTTCCCGTAACTCATGTGGAATCACCTAAAATATCTTGATATTCATTAAGCCTATCGGCAATGAGAGCCGCTCTTTCTATAACATTAATCTGAGTCATAGTGGCTTGATTAAGTGTATTTCTTAATGTTAAAACTACATCTAAGGCTTCCTCACCACCATAGATTGCATGTAGGCTAACTTTAAAATCGTCCCATGTAACTGCCTCGTGAAAAGAAACTCCCCTAAGATAAGCACTGGCATCTCCTTTAGAAAAGTCTATAAAACTTTTAGCTTCTTGTAATTGTACAAATGGGTCTATGAAATGTTTTGCATTTAAGTGAGCATCAACTGATGAAATCCAAGACTCGACATTCTGAGGTAAGAACCCATTGACCCGACCTTGAAAAGGAAGGATAGCCGATCTGGCACTCACTAGGGTTAGTACAGGAGCAGGGTTACTAGGTCCGGGGGTAGGGATACATGGTCCGGGATTTACAGGAGGTGTCATGTTTACTTTACCTTTTTTTCAATCTCTTCGATTCCTTGCGATCCTATCAAAATCTCTATATGGATACAGACGTCCACTGCGTAAACGCATAAGCACTATACATATAAAGATATGTTGCATATTATAACACAATCCCCCAAAACAATGAAACTAAGACAAAGATATTTCCCAAGAACTTCTGAAAGAAAACGGAATTAGCACAGAGAAAAAAAAAATTCTAGACGAGAATTCGAAGTTGAATACAGTTTCCTTTAATGAAGGAAAAATGAAGATTTGTAAAAAAACTCACCCCAGCAATAATGGATGATCGACTCGTGACAACAAACACTTCACTGCCTAAAACTGAATGAATAAAAAAATGTACTTAGCTTTCAGTATATATGGCCGACGGTCGATGACGTCATTTCCTCTCTCTCTTTCTGGTTTGCGAGAGATTAGCTGCTGGATGAATGTTTCGATTTGATTTCCCGTCGTATTGTTGAATGTTTTATTTCCTGGATGTGATTCTAGAATGTTTGTTCAGTAAACATTGATAAAGTTGAATGCCATTCCTTCGTCTTCTTAAGATGTTGATTGAAGATCCTGTTCCTCAGTTTGTATAATATTTATAGGTGATGTTCGATGCGTTCATTTCTTCGGTGGACGTAGATACTTCGTCGTAATTGTAGATTCATTACTGTTGTAACTGCTAAGTATTACAGTTTAAATCGCTGGTTCTTAAAGTTGAATCGCTGCCACCAATTGTTGGTGTCGTACTGTTATAAACACACATTAGTGTTCTATCTCATGTCTCATGTGATATAGATTTGTTGGACTTGTAGGTTACTTCTTCTGAATAAGTCTAGTTAAGTTAACTTTAAAACAGTTTATTAGTAGCTCCATCACAGGAGTATGGATGGTTTGGTCGGATGACCATTCCGCATGACAATTGAAAATAGAACTAACAAAATATAGGTTTTGGTGATAACATTGTATGAGTTATCAAAGCATTTATTACAAATATTATTACACAAGATTACTACCGGAAGCCTTCTGCTTCCGTGCAATGACCAAGAGGTCAACTGTTTCACACGGGATGCTTGTATTGTGTTGACGTTACATACTAAATGTTTACCTACGCAATGATTTAGCTTGGTCCTACTTACGCATCCTGTTGTGACTTGACGTTCACACTCCATCTCCCTATGATCCATTTGGTCATAGGTTTATAAATGTATATGTATATTACACATTTATCTCAGTCTCTCATGATGAGACTTGTCGAAAGACCGTAAATTTAAACAGTATATCTCATTTATTAGTGGAACTGCTGCGCTTTAATTGCAAATTTTCTCCTTTTTTCATATTTTTTGGTGGGCGGGGGGTAGGGAGGGGGTCATTTGGAAAGATTCCAACGAGTTTACGTCTGACTGTCATGAACCAGACATCTTTATTTCTTTGCTGTTTTCAGCAGACTGGCAAACTTGATCTTACAACCCTTGTGTGTCACGAAAGGAGTGTTTTGAAAAGCATAAAGAACTTGATCATCATCCAGTATCTGGTCTTCCCAGATATTACCTTGGTGCAATGAGGGCTTGGGTGCTGATCAGTTGTGCACATATTTAATTATGTCTACCACTAACAAAGGTATATGGTTAGAGTAATAAGTAGGTAAATGGCAATGACCTATGAATCGAACACCTATATCGTTTTCACGTCTTTCATTGCTATAACAAAAAAAGAGGAAAAAGGACAGACACATTGAAAAAAAAAAGGATCCGTAAAAAGAATAGAGAAATATAATTACAGTTTGATTTCACGCAATCCCTCTCTCTCCTCTTATTAGTATACTAATCCAAAGATCGAGTATTTGTTTTGGTATGGTCAAGATAACAAATTTATAAAGAAGAACAACAAACACATGACATCTGTATTTCTTTTGTGAGAGTCCTAAGAAAATAAACAGTTTATATCATGATAATTCCCGACCACGATGCAATTCCTAGTTGGAATAACCGAGCGTCAGCAAATGAGATTCGACAGGGAAAGCCACTATAAACGACACAAGAAAAGAAAAACCAAATAATGTTGAGTATTTTCTCTGGTTAAGCACCAAGAGACCTTGAAACTCCAAAATAAAAATATATTAAATTTATTTGTAGGATAGATACACTTTCTAGAGATTCTTGTAACCAAAGGAGAGCAGATGATAATAGTCCTAATAGTCATGCGTCGAAAAGACTCACCTTCCGGTATCATCATTCATGTTAACTAACCGATATCAGGGGTGATCTTACATACAACCCCCCCCCCCCCCCCAACCGACAACCTATTCTCATAACAAGAGCTCAGGAGGGGTGTTGGCTTTTATTCAATATAAGGCCTATGCCAATATTTAGTAGAGGCAAATAAGACTGGGCTAAAGTTAACAGTCGTAGGTCAACAAAGAGAATATTTAGGTGATTTAAGAGAGAGAGAGAGAGAGAGAGAGAGAGAGAGAGAGAGAGAGAGAGAGAGAGAGAGAGAGAGAGAGAGAGAGCACCTGTATTTATGACATGTAATTTATATGCCAAGTCTCTGTGAGCGATTCCAAAGCCATAATTCGATTCCTCGGCGAGCAGTTAACAGAATTTCAATGAAATGCATCAAAATGGAACAGATCGTACTGGTGGGCTATAAAAAAAAAACTTTCCAAGATGGCGGAAAGTAAGGGATTTCTCGCAGTAGCATCATTTCAAAACCTCCTCAGTAGGAGTTATGTTCAATGATATTGTTCAAATGAAAGAACAGCAAATGTTATTTGAGTTGTTTTGGCCAGAATGAATCAGGAAAGCAGGTATTCTAATAAATGTTTCCAATTGCAAGATAAAGAAATGTTCATCTTCATGTATAAATATGTTTAGGAGTTTTTTGTTAATCTTTGTAGCTAATCCAAATAGATTTTTATAAACAGGCAAGATATTATTATTGAACTCATGCATTTAAGTGTATAGTATGAAAATATGTCGAAGTTCTTAAGCAAGAGAGAGAGAGAGAGAGAGAGAGAGAGAGAGAGAGAGAGAGAGAGAGAGAGAGAGAGAGAGAGAGAGAGAGAGAGAGAGAGCACACTTATCATAGCCTGGCCAATCAGGGCATGGACCATTACTTAGTAGCTTCTCTTAGTATAATTTTTTTCCTTCTCTGGCGTTTGGTCCTAATGTGGCATAATGATAAACGCTGGTAAAGAGAGTTAAAATTGTCACTAAAGAAATTTTTGTAGATTATTATTATTATTATTATTATTATTATTATTATTATTATTATTATTATTATTATTATTATTATTATTATTATTATTATTATTAACGTCGCTAATGGGTTATATTTTCGAGTCAATTTATTTATGTCTGTATATTCATTTGTCTTCGCATGTGAATGTGGACAGAATTACGTCAAAACTACTTGACGGATGTTGATGAAGTTTTCAAGAAATATAGATCCGGATTTGCATTTTTTCTATTTTAAATATAACGTTGAATAAAACCTGACGAAATTTTAAGAAATTTTCACCAAAGATAGATTACCGTCATTGGACATCGCCATTTACTTTTGGAGATGATCCGGTACCGGATCTGGATTCTAGATCCGGATTCGCATTTTTCACAATTTTAAAGAATACGTCAAAAAAAAAAAAAAAAAAAATGGCACGTTGAATTTTCACCAAGTTCAAACAATGGACAGTTATTATACACCGAAAAATAACATGAAAGTTTTAAGGTGCTACGGATCAAGATCACGATTATAGATCAACATCGCACTTTTCACCATCTACAATACAGTTAGCATTGGGAAAGGGGGAGGCGGTGTCCGTAGACCTTAGGTAAATGCTGGCAATATTCCTTTGCTGAGATATGAAATCTCTGATTATGATTATGATTATGATTATGATTATTGTTTTTATTATTGTTGTTGTTGTTATTATTATTATTATTATTATTATTATTATTATTATTATTATTATTATTATTATTATTATTATTAAAAAGTCACAATAAAGAAGATATAAAACAAAATCAAACGGATATCAGGATATGGAAAAAATTAAATAAAAAATACAACTATGATTATATGTTTTGTCATAATATTTTCACAGCTTCTTTGCCTCACCATCTTATACATCTATCAAAGACTCAAGTATTGGAGACATAATTTTTCTCACTCCCTTTCGGTTTCCTTTAACTCAGCATGTCAACTTTGTAATCCAATTCAGAATGTGATCCGGAGATCGGATGGGAAATGCCGTCAAATGTTATGTTTACGATCGAATATAGGGCAAAATTTTTGTGGGAATGAGTAAGGCCTTGATCTTCGTGTTTACTATAGAGAGAATTTGTATATGTTCGATTTCCAGATAAGAAAAAAATTTGGTAGCTTCTGATGACGTCATAATAATATATTATCTTTTATTTACAACCGGAGATCGGTAATAAAGTGTTATTAGAATTAAGCATTGATTCCTAATGCTATTAATAGTAGTTCCTTTAATATATTTTCATGTCACCGATACAACAGCATAAAAGCTATATAGCCACAGAGAATGGCTTAAGTAATTAATCAGTTATTGTTAATATTAATATTATTATTTTTCAGTGAAAATCATTACTGCCTTAGTAGTATTTATCTATTAGTTGAGCTTCTCAGTTGCTCGGACTTTCCTTCTTTCCTTAGTACTGCATACCACCGGTAACTGTGCTATATTTGATCTCAGTTAGTGGGAGCAAAATACATAGAATATTCGTTCCATAATTTCAATGAAAAAGATAAAACCGCCACAAGAAGTATAATCCAGTTCAGCGGCTACGTGGTCTGAGAGAGAGCTGGGTGTCTCCTCTTTTCTTTTGGCAGAGCCTGGATGTAAGTGAACAAAGCATACTCTATTCATACGGCTTGGTAGGCTCGTCAAGTCGGGTACTGGTCACTAATTGACCATCGAGGATGTAGTCAGTACCTGATTTGAGAAGAAGCTGCTCTCCTATTAGCTCAGGCACTTTTCTGAAGGATGTACATCCCAGTCAGGCTACTTCTCCACTCACGGCCTTCGAAGCTGGGTGGAGTTTGAGTCTGAGTATGTACAGACGGAGCTCAGAGAGCGGTGTGTTGATTTACTAAGCCACTGCCGGAGTTAGGCCAGCTGTTGACCTGCTCAGATTCCAGGTCTAGAGAGGCCCAAGCTACTTACTGACTGGATGGGACAGTCACCAGGAGGGTCCCAGTCAGGGCAAGGTGTTGGTCCGCTGATAGTTGTCGTCCTTGTTGATGTTTGTTAGTTGTTGGATTGTGTTCCTTTGCCAGGGGAAGGAGAAACATCTCCTGCATCGTACTTATGTTCAGCTTTTCTTGCTGAATGAGCAGGTCGTCAAGGATTGTGAGTCTTCTGCATCTGGGCATTGCCGAAGATGGTAGTGTTCATGAT
>NC_090741.1:108275277-108297777 GCF_036898095.1 Palaemon carinicauda | reverse complement strand
TAGTGAAGGCATTCATTTCTATTTTTGTTATCATCATGTTCTTATTATATAAACGCTCAATCACATAAATGTCAACAACGTAACAAAATTGGGAATGCCAGTCAATTTTATGGATCAAATATAAAAGCAAATTATTATTATTATTATTATTATTATTATTATTATTATTATTATTATTATTATTATTATCATTATTATTATTATTACAAGCCCAGCTATAGCCCTAGTTGGAAAAGCAAGAAGCTCTATCCTCAAGGACTCCAACAGGGAAAATAGCCCAGTGAAGAAAAGAAATACTGAAAGAAAGAAGTTATAAGTGAAGTAATAAATAATCAAAATAGACAATAAGAAGAGAACGAAGATAGAACAGCGTACTCAGGTGTACCCTAAAGCAAGATAACTCTAATCCAAGATAGTAAAAGGCCAATGTACAAAGGCTATGGCACTACCCAAGACTAGAGAAGAATGGTTTGATGTTGGAGTATCTTTCTCCTAGAAGAGCTGCCTAATATAGCAAAAAGAGTATCCTCTACCCTTACCAAAAGGAAAGTAGCCATTGAACAATTACATTGCAGTAGTTAACTCCTTGTTCAAAGAAGAATTGTTTGGTATTCCCAGTGTTTTCAGATATGGGAGGACAGAGGAGAATGTGTAAAAAATAGATAGACTATTCGGTGTAATTGTAGGCAAAGACAAAATGAGCCGAAACCAGAGAAAGGGATGTAGTACTGTCCAGACATTCAAAGGACTCAATAACTCTCCAGAGATAGTATCTCAATGGGTGGCTGGTGCCCTGGCCAACCTACTACAATGTACAATGTTTTCTGATATCATAGAAATGGATGCGGGAAAAGTAATGTTCGTGCTAACTTTTCTTTAGGTTTTTTGCACATTTCACATTTACAACCTTGCAATTGAAAACATTTATACATCATGGTATATTTATATGAATACTTTCCTATCTTACATGTACTCTATCTACAATTTCAATTTGTAAGATTCTCGAAAAAGGGCGTGGCGTTAAATGGAAAGTGACGTCATTGGAAATTAGTCTCCCTTTCGAAATTATATTTATCTTAGTTAATTGGAATTTCTTTTAGAAACTTTTTTTTTCTATCAAGTGAAAAGGAATACTTTTTGTTACTTCCTACAATATTATGAATACGCAACATCTTATTACACAGATCCTAAAAAAAATAATAGTTTTTGTACGAGGTGTAAAATGATATTTGAGTTGAGCACAAGCAAAGAAGGTGACCTTGCCATACTCTACTGAATAACAGTCTACAAAAGATAAGTCTCTCCTCTGTTCCTGAATGTGATTGCTGTGTTAGTATTACTATTTTCTTACGCAGCTCAAACATTGTTTTTTATTTCAAGTGTTTATATCCGGTATCATTTTACCACTGTTAGAGTTACGATCAAAGGTTTTGTCCCATTTGATACAGTTTTTAGCCGGAATTATTGACAATTTCTGTCACTGAACAACTTTATAACCTTTTATTTTTTTGGCACTCAGTCTATCACGAAACCTATTCTTTTCCGTAACTACTGTTAACTTTATATTAAGTATAAATCGTCGATTTAAACCAACTGTATAATAAGACCAGCGTTCTTGTCTAAAAGTATTACCCAAGTTTCTTTTGTATTTAATGAACTTAACACTACCAACGCAATTCTCCCTATTTAGAACAAACCGTTTTTACCTAGGAAGTGTAGTAATCTGTAGATTGAAACCGATTATATAATCGGCCAGTGCTCTTGGCTGAAAGCAGCACATAAGTATCTTATGTGTATTATTGACACTTCTCCTTATTTATTACAGATGAGAGTAGATCGAAGTGTAAAGGTTGAGACTATAAAGTATGTAAAGTATTGTGTGTAAAGTAATACCTGCTTCATACGACTTCATTGTATTTTAGAATCTAGAAAATGTGTAAAGTTAAACCTGCTTGATACCAAATTATTACACCAAGTGATATTTTATAAAATTTTAAATCCTACTGAGATATGTAATACAGTGATATATATCCTGTAAGCCATTTGTATCATTTACATCTTTGACTCTTTTGTATGATTCTGTTAGCATCTCGAGTCTGGCCATTATTATTATTAACGCTATTTAAGTCTTAGACCTAAAGAATCCTAAGTTAGAACATTTCAGCAACTTATTTTACCGTACGTAAAACCACCCGAGATAATCTAAAAGACGATTTGAGCTGGGCTCCAAAAATTGTTCACGTTAAAAAGCATTTTTAAATTTCAAGTAATTCTCGAGTGTCGAAGTTGGTTTTTAGAATCATGGCTTCCAGTTTCCTTTTAGCAAAAATTAAAGTCAAAACGCATAGTAGATTAACTAAATAGGGAAAAATCTCAATATCTGAGGAAAGACATCGAATCTTTTTCCAAACTATGCTTCATATATTATCAAAGTTATATAATATATATATTATTGGAAATTATTTTAATTCCAACCTTATTTATATTTAATAAACAAAACAATTACTCAAAACCCAAAACAACTTACATCAAATAGTAGATCCATAGTAATACTTTGTGATATTGCCCTACATTACCCTTTTCCCTAGACATGTCCTAAGATACAGAATAATATAGTTCACTTATCACAAGGTAGATGTCGAAGTCTTCCAAAATTGTCGTAGTTTTGGGTGATGAACGTTAAGTTTTGTTCGGAGTTAATATTCATGAAGATTCCGGCCTTTCCACTATGTACTTATTACTGGAACTGTTCGCCGTGACTGTGGTAACCTCGGAGGTAACTTACTTCTTACCTTTGACAGGTAAACATTACGCATGCGCGAACTTAAGGCCTATTAGGCAAGTACTAATTTAAGTCATTTAATTCATAAGTTTAATTTTATTATTCATTTTACTTATCATTAACACTAAGTTACTATACTACGTAGCATCAAGTTATTTACTTTTAATTTATTAAGAAAAATAGGTAAAGCTTCGAGTCAAGCTAACGACCGAACGGCTATTCCCCACAGTCGGACACAAATATTTACGTTAACTGTAATCCTTATAAGGAAACAGTTTTGCTTTCCATTTCTTTTGCAACTCGTACCTCTGTAATTAATTTTTGGTTTCTAACTATATATATATATATATATATATATATATATATATATATATATATATATATATATATATATATATATATATATATATATTGTACCAACCGTGTGTCAAACGATCATACATAGTTCATTTTGTGCTTGTATCTTCACTCTCCCCTCGCACTAAAACGAACCTGAAAATTCATATCTGCTTTTCTCCTCTGTAACAGTGTCAATATATGAACATGAAAATTCTTGTTGCTTTGAGATTTTTTATATAAAGGAGAGTGTTCTTTAATAAACTAACTCAGTTGCTTTCAACCTGTCTTTGAGTCGCAACCGTTCTCTCGGCTCATCACAATATATATATATATATATATATATATATATATATATATATATATATATATATATATATATATATATATATATATATATATATATACATACATACATACATACATAGGCTATATATATATATATATATATATATATATATATATATATATATATATATATATATATATATATATACTGTATATATATAACTAGTAAGATTTTTGCTTCTGGCAAGCTTAAGTTTAAGGATGAAGAGGACAGCAAGAAGACTTCGGATCATCTTACATATTTAATCTACACCAACGTTTCGGGAATCAATTCCCATCATCAAGGCTACATAAAACACGAAATTATATTTACATTAGATATTAATGATATATTTTTGTTTAAAATTGCTTTGGTGTAAGAAAAAAGGTTAAAAAAAAACGGTTGAAAGAATAAAAATACAGAAACCTAGACGGTATATAAAAACATATGGCTAACTGAGGTCCTATACAATTATGATAATAAAAACACTTATGATTAAAATAGAATGTTAAAAAAAAAAAAAAATATACATATATGTAAATGAATGGTCGAACTTACTCTCCAAGAGGTGTGACTGAAAACTTTAAGAATATCTGAGAAAATTCTTGAAGAAAATGCTTCAACTACGAAAAAAAAATAATAGATCAACAAGGGATGATAGGTAATGGCAGTTAGGCAATATCTAATGATGTGGAGGTGCTTTGATTATTTATGGAAGGACACAGTTTCTTGATGTAAAGAGATTCCAAGAGAAGGAGCGAAAGGCAGTCGGATGTTTGGGAAAGAATTTCAAAATGGCTGTATTAAAAAATGTTAAAAGCCTATTTTACATAAAATTGTTATCCTTCACACCTCTGTGACAAGATTGTTAATAAATTTCTTAATGATGTTTTTCAGCCTAAATATAAATGTCTTGAAGCTACCAAAAAGCTAGTGTATTTATCATTGCCATATGTAAAAATTGCTATTTCAGATATTAGCAAACTTTTCAGGTTCAAAGACACCCTCCCGGAGTTGATGGGGTCCTTTGTTGTTTACAAGTATACTTGTCCAAAATGTAATTTTGGAAACTATATCGGGTCTACCCGACCATTACTGAAGGTCCGCATCGATTCCCATAGGAGTGTCAGTCATCGCACTGGTTCCATATTACAATCCCGAGAATTTTCCTCAGTAAGAAATCACTCGAACTCATGTAAAACTCATATCCAATACAACCATTTCGAGATTCTTTCCTACACATCTGATTGCCTTTCGCTCTTTTTCTTGGAATCTCTTTACATAAAAAACTGTCTCCTTCCTTAAATAATCAAACCACCTCCACACCATTACATATTGCCTAACTGCCATTACCTATCATCCCTTGTTGATCTATTTTGTTTTTCTCGTAGTTAGAGCATTTTCTTCAAGAATTTTCTCAATTATTCTCATAGTTTTCAGCCACACCTCTTGACAGTAAGTTCAACCATTCATTTACATATATATATATATATATATATATATATATATATATATATATATATATATATATATATATATATATATATATATATATATATATATATATAGATATATATATATAGATATATATATATATATATATATATATATATATATATATGTATATATATATATATATATATATATATATATATATATATATATATATATATATATATATATATTTAACATTCTATTTTGATCACTATTGTTTTTATTATCATAATTGTAAAGAACGTCAGTTAGCCACATGTTTTCATATACCGTTTAAGTTTCTGTATTTTTATTCTTTTAACCGGTTTTTTTTTAAATTTTTTTATACCAAAGCAATTTTAAGCAAAAATGTATCATTAATTTCAAATGTAAATATAATTTCGTGCTTTATGTAGCCTTGATGATGGGAATGGATTCCCGAAACGTTGGTGTAGAATAAATATGTAAGATATCCGAAGTCTTCTTGCTGCTCTCTTCCTTCATATATATATATATATATATATATATATATATATATATATATATATATATATATATATTTATATGCACAAATACACACATAAACGTATATATACATATATATATATATATACATATATATATATATATATATATATATATATATATATATATATATATATATATATATATATATATATACATATGTATATATGTATATATGTATATATATATATATATATATATATATATATATATATATATATATATATATATATATATACATATGTATACATATATATAATTGAAAAAATCGTAAAATATTTTAAATGCTGTTATTGGCTTGAAGAAGTAGCCCTTGCTATTGAATTATTCATATAAAAACTATTGATTAGAATAACAACGATCACGAAGGCGCCATCAATGTTAATTTATGTTTAATCAAGCTGATGCTAATATTAACATTTATGGAAATTGAAACCATTTGGATATTCTCTCTTCCTTCTGTTTTTTTTTTTTTTTTTTTTTTTTTTTTTTTTTTTTTTTTTTTTTTTACATTTTATTTACTTGGGATTCACTGAGAAACCAGGGATCTGAATTATGACTTAATCATAGAAACTCTATGATTTAATGGACAATAAAAGGTTAGGCATCGAGAGACTCAAGTCCTGCTAACTTGGCAATTCTGTCAGTAAATGGCGAGGACCATTTCATTCTCGTTTTTCCTTTTTCGGAACCGGTTTTTTATGGATCTCCTAATAATCTAAACCCTTTACTTTTTCTAGAGCAATGACATACTGTTAATTGTTCTGTGTCTAAATGTGTATTTTCTATTTCAAAACATAGAAATAAATGATATAATCAATGTAATTAGAAGCAGCGTTGGAATTATTATGAACAGATTTGAAATTGATCTCAAGAAATTCATTTCCAGAGATATTATCATTGGATGGCCAAATATATAATTTTATTCTATGTAAATTATTTCATGCGAGCATAACGCAAACATTATGTTGCAACATCTTCGAAATGAGGTCTGGAACTGCTGGCACAGGTGTTGAGGTACACTTATGATATTAACTCAATTACACCATATATAGAATCTCTGGTGACACTAGAATTATATAAAAATAAACTTTTAAAGATATTTAGGATAAAAATAAGATAAACAAACATGTAATAATCGGTCGAGAGTATCATATCTTCATCTAAACACTATTTGTTTCATAAGTGGCGTTCTATTTTCACAGGGCAGCTCAAGCTAATGTTGGTTACAAAACGAAAGTGAAATTCGAAAGAGAGAGAGAGAGAGAGAGAGAGAGAGAGAGAGAGAGAGAGAGAGAGAGAGAGAGAGAGGCGGGAGGGGGGGGGGTGGGGGGGGGGACAACCAAGCGAATCAAAATTTTACCACTGGAGAGGAGAGCTATCCTAAGCCTATGGTAGAGGAAAAAAGAACTGGACAAAGCGAATATTCAAAACAAAAGGTTTTAGGATGAAGAACAGGGGTTGAGTGGTTGGGTTTAGTGACGAGGAGAGGAATCCTCTTCCTTTGGGAGTAAGAGGGGGAAGGGGAAGAGGAAGAGGAATTAGGGTGAAAAAAGAAGATAAAAAGGTTAATGAGGTGTTAGGTGTAAGAAACCTCTCCTAATCGGGAGGAGAAAGAGGATCATTTAATGATGGCATCATTATAACCAGCTAATAACGTCATTACGTCATTGGCAATAGAATTAATTTCTAAATAGAAGGCACTAGAGTCTCAAAAGAGATGAAAGCGACAGAAAAGAATTATTCAAGTTACACTAGTCATATCTGAGCGGGAACTCGGTAAAGGGTCCAGAGAACAGAAAATTACCCCTTCCTTGTACTCTGCTTCTTCACTTGCGATTATATTAAAACATTTTTTTTTTTTTCTAAATGGACAATGTAAATTGTACGTATCTACATTTGAAATTTTGACGGTAGGAATTCACACAATTTCATGAAAAGATTGCCTTGATATTTCTGGAAAAGTCTGCCATTGGTTACGAGTCAATCCAAGACCCTTATGATGATCTGATTTCGAATTTATTGACCGGAAATGTTGATTGTCGAAAATATTCTTTTCGCTGCTCTAATTCTTTCATTATGTTTTATTTCTTCATTTAATTTTACTTTTTGTTTCTTTTTCAGTGCTCAGGGGCTGTGATTCTTTCCATGGTATCATAAATTAATCCTTTAATTATTATATTATTCTCATAATTTGAGGAACGATGTGTGAAAGAGATTTATGTTAATTAACTGCATACCCAGTTGTGAGTAGAAGAAGGTACAGTCTTGGAAGATCTGATTACAAAGGAAGGTCAAAATTATTGATGTTATGCATCTTGCATAAATAATTAACTGAACGACGGAGTCAGGGATAAATATTTAGATCAGGCTAAAGAAATTTGATAAACCGTCAGGTTTTTATCCAAGAAATTAGGATGAGAGTCAGCAGTTGGTGACCAACCACACAGGTAAAAAATAAGCTAAAGAAAGCAGAATTAATTAATTAGAACATTTCGACTGAATAGACTAATCACAAAAAAATCCTAAAACACTTTCTCAACAAGTCTTTATTGCACAATAGATGAAGAAAAAGACTAAATTACTTTTACTTAACTAATCTTATCTGTTGATCATCTTTCATTCCTCCTTCGTCAGATCTTAGGTTTGCATTCTAGCGTATTGATCCTAACATAAAAGTTTGTTAGCATATTTTTTCAACTTGGAATAAGAATGTTTATTATCTTTCTTTTTTTTAGGATTTTACCAGCTCAAAATTATCATTTCTCTCTCTCTCTCTCTCTCTCTCTCTCTCTCTCTCTCTCTCTCCTCTCTCTCTCTCTCTCTCTCTCTCTCTAAAAAGCTTTATTTTAGTCCCTAATTTCTTACTCTTCATTGTTCTTTGATTATCAATTACATCTTTTGCGCTTCACCTAAGGAGACTTGCCTTTCTGTTTGTCTGTTGAAACGTATGTTTTATGTTTTTGTGTCCTTTACCAAGGAAACTTGCATATCTGTCTGTGTGTCTGTCATTACGCTTGGCATGTGGTTTTCCACCTTTGTCAAACTTCCCAAATGAGCAGCTTTTGTTTTGTGGTCAAAATCTCAGAAAGAATTCTTTTGTGAGGCTTCCGAAGGAATTCTTTTAGTTAAAATAAAATGCTAAAAACATTGCCTTGCTTACCCTCCCAGATCCTCTGTACAATTTAATTAGTTTTGTTGCTCAGAAAAATAATAACCTCATTAAAGTTTTTGATGTTCACCTTTTCATATATCTTTCTCTGGACAAGATTTTTATGTTTTTGCAAACGAGGGAAAAGGTCAGAAATATTTGGTACTCTCCTGAGAGAGAGAGAGAGAGAGAGAGAGAGAGAAGAGAGGAGAGAGAGAGAGAGAGAGAGAGAGAGAGAAAGAGAATAAAACAAACTTAAATTTATGCAATAATAAATGAAAACCTATTATACTGTCAGAGCCATACGCTTACATTTTGATTGTAAATTCGCAAGGAATTTTATTCAACTGAAATTTTCTAATATAAATTTTATTCCATCTTTTTAAAAGTTACTTTAAATATTAATTTCATTTCAATCTTCTTTTGGTTATAGATACTCAAACTCTAAGTCTCCTTTATTTAATTAATATTGAAAACAATTAGTTCTATTTATTTTTCAAGATTTTTCAAATGAGTAGGAAAATAACAACTGCTATTTTTCATTTTCTTTCAGAAAAGGGAGCACAAATGTTATTACTCCTTCGTTTACGTATTTTAAATCATTATTTAGTTTCCTGTCTGTAAAGATATTGAATGTAAAGTCATTTCATGTCTTTTGATGAAAGGAAGTTGACTTATGTTTACTTTTGCTAAATACAGATGAGCTGAATATGAAGAACTTGAGATAACAATTCATGCTCGGTTGTTTTAAATCTTTTAGCAGAAGGAACTTAATCGTCGCTCCTTCTTTCTTAGATAAAGATCATCAGAATTGAATGAACCTTCTAAAAGATGGAGGCGAAGGGGGGTGGGGTTGGGTGTGAAAAAAATACGAAAATGCCTTCCTTAAAAAGAGATGTTATTTATGGGGAAGTGAAGGGGCTCTTTAAAGTGTATGGGCTTTTGTGTACGTTTGCTTGAAAGAGAGAGAGAGAGAGAGAGAGAGAGAGAGAGAGAGAGAGAGAGAGAGAGAGAGAGAGAGAGAGAGAGAGAGAGAGCTGTACTCACGTAAACAAAACTCTATCGCCCAAAGAGTTCATCCAAGACTGTCAATACGTTGAAGAAACAAAAAATATAAATGCAACAATATAAACCTTTTGAAAAGAAAAATACCAATATAAGAGATGTCAAAAGTGTGAGGTAAAATATCGTCGAATTTCTTGGAACTTGATAAACCTTATATTCTCAAAATCGCAGAGCTAAATTCAAAGTTTACTAAATACAGAAAAAAAAAAAAAAAATGGTGAATTACGATATTTATCAAAATCCATAACTGGGCTGTATGGTAAAAGTGAAAAAGGTGGTTTAACCTGGAAAACATCGTATGATCAAAATCGCCGACAAAAACTACTTTTCTTCTGAAACTCTCTTCTACTCCGGAAGACAAGTCGACAAAGATAAAGAATCCAGAGGAAAGTGATTTTATTTGTTTCCAAATTTGTAGTTATCGAGTTCTAGAGAGAGAGAGAGAGAGAGAGAGAGAGAGAGAGAGAGAGAGAGAGAGAGAGAGAGAGAGAGGCGGGGTGGGGGGACGATGCGAATCAAAATTTTACCACTGGAGAGGAGAGCCATCCCAAGCCTATGGTAGAGGAAAAAAGAACTTGACAAAGCGAATATTCAAAACAAAAGGCTTTAGGATGAAGAACAGGGGGTTGAGTGGTTGGGTTTAGTGACGAGGAGAGGAATCCTCTTCCTTTGGGAGTAAGAGGGGGAAGGGGAAGAGGAAGAGGAATTAGGGTGAAAAAAGAAGATAAAAAGGTTAATGAGGTGTTAGGTGTAAGAAACCTCTCCTAATCGGGAGGAGAAAGAGGATCATTTAATGATGGCATCATTATAACCAGCTAATAACGTCATTACGTCATTGGCAATAGAATTAATTTCTAAATAGAAGGCACTAGAGTCTCAAAAGAGATGAAAGCGACAGAAAAGAATTATTCAAGTTACACTAGTCATATCTGAACGGGAACTCGGTAAAGGGTCCAGAGAACAGAAAATTACCCCTTCCTTGTACTCTGCTTGTTCACTTGCGATTATATTAAAACATTTTTTTTTTTTCTAAATGGACAATGTAAATTGTACGTATCTACATTTGAAATTTTGACGGTAGGAATTCACACAATTTCATGAAAAGATTGCCTTGATATTTCTGGAAAAGTCTGCCATTGGTTACGAGTCAATCCAAGACCCTTATGATGATCTGATTTCGAATTTATTGACCGGAAATGTTGATTGTCGAAAATATTCTTTTCGCTGCTCTAATTCTTTCATTATGTTTTATTTCTTCATTTAATTTTACTTTTTGTTTCTTTTTCAGTGCTCAGGGGCTGTGATTCTTTCCATGGTATCATAAATTAATCCTTTAATTATTATATTATTCTCATAATTTGAGGAACGATGTGTGAAAGAGATTTATGTTAATTAACTGCATACCCAGTTGTGAGTAGAAGAAGGTACAGTCTTGGAAGATCTGATTACAAAGGAAGGTCAAAATTATTGATGTTATGCATCTTGCATAAATAATTAACTGAACGACGGAGTCAGGGATAAATATTTAGATCAGGCTAAAGAAATTTGATAAACCGTCAGGTTTTTATCCAAGAAATTAGGATGAGAGTCAGCAGTTGGTGACCAACCACACAGGTAAAAAATAAGCTAAAGAAAGCAGAATTAATTAATTAGAACATTTCGACTGAATAGACTAATCACAAAAAAATCCTAAAACACTTTCTCAACAAGTCTTTATTGCACAATAGATGAAGAAAAAGACTAAATTACTTTTACTTAACTAATCTTATCTGTTGATCATCTTTCATTCCTCCTTCGTCAGATCTTAGGTTTGCATTCTAGCGTATTGATCCTGACATAAAAGTTTGTTAGCATATTTTTTCAACTTGGAATAAGAATGTTTATTATCTTTCTTTTTTTAGGATTTTACCAGCTCAAAATTATCATTTCTCTCTCTCTCTCTCTCTCTCTCTCTCTCTCCTCTCTCTCTCTCTCTCTCTCTCTCTCTCTCTCTCTCTCTCCTCTCTCTCTCTCTCTCTAAAAAGCTTTATTTTAGTCCCTAATTTCTTACTCTTCATTGTTCTTTGATTATCAATTACATCTTTTGCGCTTCACCTAAGGAGACTTGCCTTTCTGTTTGTCTGTTGAAACGTATGTTTTATGTTTTTGTGTCCTTTACCAAGGAAACTTGCATATCTGTCTGTGTGTCTGTCATTACGCTTGGCATGTGGTTTTCCACCTTTGTCAAACTTCCCAAATGAGCAGCTTTTGTTTTGTGGTCAAAATCTCAGAAAGAATTCTTTTGTGAGGCTTCCGAAGGAATTCTTTTAGTTAAAATAAAATGCTAAAAACATTGCCTTGCTTACCCTCCCAGATCCTCTGTACAATTTAATTAGTTTTGTTGCTCAGAAAAATAATAACCTCATTAAAGTTTTTGATGTTCACCTTTTCATATATCTTTCTCTGGACAAGATTTTTATGTTTTTGCAAACGAGGGAAAAGGTCAGAAATATTTGGTACTCTCCTGAGAGAGAGAGAGAGAGAGAGAGAGAGAGAGAGAGAGAGAGAGAGAGAGAGAGACAGAGAGAGAGAGAGAGAGAGAAAGAGAATAAAACAAACTTAAATTTATGCAATAATAAATGAAAACCTATTATACTGTCAGAGCCATACGCTTACATTTTGATTGTAAATTCGCAAGGAATTTTTTTCAACTGAAATTTTCTAATATAAATTTTATTCCATCTTTTTAAAAGTTACTTTAAATATTAATTTCATTTCAATCTTCTTTTGGTTATAGATACTCAAACTCTAAGTCTCCTTTATTTAATTAATATTGAAAACAATTAGTTCTATTTATTTTTCAAGATTTTTCAAATGAGTAGGAAAATAACAACTGCTTTTTTTCATTTTCTTTCAGAAAAGGGAGCACAAATGTTATTACTCCTTCGTTTACGTATTTTTAAATCATTATTTAGTTTCCTGTCTGTAAAGATATTGAATGTAAAGTCATTTCATGTCTTTTGATGAAAGGAAGTTGACTTATGTTTACTTTTGCTAAATACAGATGAGCTGAATATGAAGAACTTGAGATAACAATTCATGCTCGGTTGATTTAAATCTTTTAGCAGAAGGAACTTAATCGTCGCTCCTTCTTTCTTAGATAAAGATCATCAGAATTGAATGAACCTTCTAAAAGATGGAGGCGAAGGGGGGTGGGGTTGGGTGTGAAAAAAATACGAAAATGCCTTCCTTAAAAAGAGATGTTATTTATGGGGAAGTGAAGGGGCTCTTTAAAGTGTATGGGCTTTTGTGTACGTGTGCTTGAAAGAGAGAGAGAGAGAGAGAGAGAGAGAGAGAGAGAGAGAGAGAGAGAGAGAGAGAGAGAGAGAGAGAGCTGTACTCACGTAAACAAAACTCTATCGCCCAAAGAGTTCATCCAAGACTGTCAATACGTTGAAGAAACAAAAAATATAAATGCAACAATATAAACCTTTTGAAAAGAAAAATACCAATATAAGAGATGTCAAAAGTGTGAGGTAAAATATCGTCGAATTTCTTGGAACTTGATAAACCTTATATTCTCAAAATCGCAGAGCTAAATTCAAAGTTTACTAAATACAGAAAAAATAAAAAATGGTGAATTACGATATTTATCAAAATCCATAACTGGGCTGTATGGTAAAAGTGAAAAAGGTGGTTTAACCTGGAAAACATCGTATGATCAAAATCGCCGACAAAAACTACTTTTCTTCTGAAACTCTCTTCTACTCCGGAAGACAAGTCGACAAAGATAAAGAATCCAGAGGAAAGTGATTTTATTTGTTTCCAAATTTGTAGTTATCGAGTTCTAGAGAGAGAGAGAGAGAGAGAGAGAGAGAGAGAGAGAGAGAGAGAGAGAGAGAGAGAGAGGAGAGAGAGAGGCGGGGTGGGGGGACGATGCGAATCAAAATTTTACCACTGGAGAGGAGAGCCATCCCAAGCCTATGGTAGAGGAAAAAAGAACTTGACAAAGCGAATATTCAAAACAAAAGGCTTTAGGATGAAGAACAGGGGTTGAGTGGTTGGGTTTAGTGACGAGGAGAGGAATCCTCTTCCTTTGGGAGTAAGAGGGGGAAGGGGAAGAGGAAGAGGAATTAGGGTGGAAAAAGAAGATAAAAAGGTTAATGAGGTGTTAGGTGTAAGAAACCTCTCCTTATCGGGAGGAGAAAGAGGATCATTTAATGATGGCATCATTATTACCAGCTAATAACGTCATTACGTCATTGGCAATAGAATTAATTTCTAAATAGAAGGCACTAGAGTCTCAAAAGAGATGAAAGCGACAGAAAAGAATTATTCAAGTTACACTAGTCATATCTGAGCGGGAACTCGGTAAAGGGTCCAGAGAACAGAAAATTACCCCTTCCTTGTACTCTGCTTGTTCACTTGCGATTATATTAAAACATTTTTTTTTTCTAAATGGACAATGTAAATTGTACGTATCTACATTTGAAATTTTGACGGTAGGAATTCACACAATTTCATGAAAAGATTGCCTTGATATTTCTGGAAAAGTCTGCCATTGGTTACGAGTCAATCCAAGACCCTTATGATGATCTGATTTCGAATTTATTGACCGGAAATGTTGATTGTCGAAAATATTCTTTTCGCTGCTCTAATTCTTTCATTATGTTTCATTTCTTCATTTAATTTTACTTTTTGTTTCTTTTTCAGTGCTCAGGGGCTGTGATTCTTTCCATGGTATCATAAATTAATCCTTTAATTATTATATTATTCTCATAATTTGAGGAACGATGTGTGAAAGAGATTTATGTTAATTAACTGCATACCCAGTTGTGAGTAGAAGAAGGTACAGTCTTGGAAGATCTGATTACAAAGGAAGGTCAAAATTATTGATGTTATGCATCTTGCATAAATAATTAACTGAACGACGGAGTCAGGAATAAATATTTAGATCAGGCTAAAGAAATTTGATAAACCGTCAGGTTTTTATCCAAGAAATTAGGATGAGAGTCAGCAGTTGGTGACCAACCAAACAGGTAAAAAATAAGCTAAAGAAAGCAGAATTAATTAATTAGAACATTTCGACTGAATAGACTAATCACAAAAAAATCCTAAAACACTTTCTCAACAAGTCTTTATTGCACAATAGATGAAGAAAAAGACTAAATTACTTTTACTTAACTAATCTTATCTGTTGATCATCTTTCATTCCTCCTTCGTCAGATCTTAGGTTTGCATTCTAGCGTATTGATCCTAACATAAAAGTTTGTTAGCATATTTTTTCAACTTGGAATAAGAATGTTTATTATCTTTCTTTTTTTTAGGATTTTACCAGCTCAAAATTATCATTTCTCTCTCTCTCTCTCTCTCTCTCTCTCTCTCTCTCTCTCTCTCTCTCTCTCTCTCTCTCTCTCTCTCCTCTCTCTCTCTCTAAAAAGCTTTATTTTAGTCCCTAATTTCTTACTCTTCATTGTTCTTTGATTATCAATTACATCTTTTGCGCTTCACCTAAGGAGACTTGCCTTTCTGTTTGTCTGTTGAAACGTATGTTTTATGTTTTTGTGTCCTTTACCAAGGAAACTTGCATGTCTGTCTGTGTGTCTGTCATTACGCTTGGCATATGGTTTTCCACCTTTGTCAAACTTCCCAAATGAGCAGCTTTTGTTTTGTGGTCAAAATCTCAGAAAGAATTCTTTTGTGAGGCTTCCGAAGGAATTCTTTTAGTTAAAATAAAATGCTAAAAACATTGCCTTGCTTACCCTCCCAGATCCTCTGTACAATTTAATTAGTTTTGTTGCTCAGAAAAATAATAACCTCATTAAAGTTTTTGATGTTCACCTTTTCATATATCTTTCTCTGGACAAGATTTTTATGTTTTTGCAAACGAGGGAAAAGGTCAGAAATATTTGGTACTCTCCTGAGAGAGAGAGAGAGAGAGAGAGAGAGAGAGAGAGAGAGAGAGAGAGAGAGAGAGAGAGAGAGAGAGGAGAGAGAGAGAGAGAGAGAAAGAGAATAAAACAAACTTAAATTTATGCAATAATAAATGAAAACCTATTATACTGTCAGAGCCATACGCTTACATTTTGATTGTAAATTCGCAAGGAATTTTATTCAACTGAAATTTTCTAATATAAATTTTATTCCATCTTTTTAAAAGTTACTTTAAATATTAATTTCATTTCAATCTTCTTTTGGTTATAGATACTCAAACTCTAAGTCTCCTTTATTTAATTAATATTGAAAACAATTAGTTCTATTTATTTTTCAAGATTTTTCAAATGAGTAGGAAAATAACAACTGCTATTTTTCATTTTCTTTCAGAAAAGGGAGCACAAATGTTATTACTCCTTCGTTTACGTATTTTAAATCATTATTTAGTTTCCTGTCTGTAAAGATATTGAATGTAAAGTCATTTCATGTCTTTTGATGAAAGGAAGTTGACTTATGTTTACTTTTGCTAAATACAGATGAGCTGAATATGAAGAACTTGAGATAACAATTCATGCTCGGTTGATTTAAATCTTTTAGCAGAAGGAACTTAATCGTCGCTCCTTCTTTCTTAGATAAAGATCATCAGAACTGAATGAACCTTCTAAAAGATGGAGGCGAAGGGGGGGTGGGGTTGGGTGTGAAAAAATACGAAAATGCCTTCCTTAAAAAGAGATGTTATTTATGGGGAAGTGAAGGGGCTCTTTAAAGTGTATGGGCTTTTGTGTACGTGTGCTTGAAAGAGAGAGAGAGAGAGAGAGAGAGAGAGAGAGAGAGAGAGGAGAGAGAGAGAGAGAGAGAGAGAGAGAGAGAGAGAGAGAGAAGAGCTTCAGAGTAGAATTTGGTGAAGAAACACCGAACGAATTATTTCTAAATTACAATGAGAGATCTTAACAGCTTTGAAAATTCGACGGACAAATAATCGGAAGTTGTTCTTAATTCTTTTCGTTTTATAAAAAGATTCGATAAGAAACTATACAAACAATGACATTATAAACTTATTGATCCTCGTTCTCTCAACAATGACTGTGCCTTACCTTGTGCCTCCTCCTGCATCTTATGATCTAACTAGAAGGAAAGACAAAAATTCTTTAGTATGTATCGAAGAGGCTAAGGAAAACTGTCTTTTCTTCCGAGAATTATTTTTTCTATCGATAGAAAACTTTTGGAGATAATTTTCTGAAAAAGACATCTCTACATCATATCCGGATCAGAAAAGTTAGAAAAGAAGAAAACTAAAAAAAAAGAAATCGTAAGGAAGATCGTAGAGAAAATCCCCATTCGATTAGGAATGATTATACTGAAAACGAATTTGATAAGTTTGTGGGCAAAATAGGGAAAAAAGATTAGTGTTTCATTTCTGTAGGAAAAGCAATGTATTATTATTATTATTATTATTATTATTATTATTATTATTATTATTATTATTATTATTATTATTATTATTATCATATGAGCCATATTCTCATTGGAAAGTGATAAATAGGATTATGAGGTGTTCTCTGTATAAATAAAAAAATCATTTTGAAAATGTCATTAGCAAAAAAATAATCCTCGAGAACCGAAGATGATGCTATTAAGGAATTATAGTTTATGTTTTCTCCACATGGCAGAGAGAGAGAGAGAGAGAGAGAGAGAGAGAGAGAGAGAGAGAGGGGGGGGGGGGGGGGGGCGGCTAGTCGCAGCCTGTCACAGGAGCAACATGTGAAAAGAAAATAACGGCTAGAGACCGGGAAAAGAGTCTAATTGTAACAGTATTTAAGCAGAAACGTGCTGATATGGATATGGATGGTAGTACGTAGAGGGGAATTAAGAGAGATGAATAGGAATCTCGGAGTGAAACTTGACAAAGGTGATTCCCAAACGTATAATGTTATAAAAATGGAAAATCATAAAGCCTTAGAAGGCGTAAGTGACGAACGATCGGAATTCGGAAGTGTAATTAGATTAAAAGCTAGTCACACAATGAGTACAGTAATACGACATTTAATTACTGACTATTCCTTGTTCTTTCAGAAAGGATATTTTCTTCACAAAGCTCACCTTCTTTTACATAGTACCTTCTTCGGTATCTTATTATAGGAGAGGCTGATAAAACGTCTTCTCTTCCAGGAATATGTTTCGCACCATAAAAAAAAAAAAAAAAAAAAAAAAAAAAAAAAAAAAAAAAAAAAAAAAAAAAAAAAAAACCTAGAGAAGGAATTTTCTGGAAACAACTCGTATACATCATATCAATATCTAAAATACAAGAAATTAGGAAAACTCAAAATAGGAAGGGTGCTCTTGAGAAAACTTTCCTTAATTAGGAACGATTGTTATGATTTAACGAAGTTTTTGAGTAAGAATTTAGAAAAAAAAAATGTGAATGGTTTTCTTTCCTCTGGAAATAGCATTTAACCTCCTTTGCTTACATTATTATTATTATTATTATTATTATTATTATTATTATTATTATTATTATTATTATCATATACAAAGAAACCTCAACGATAAAGGATTAAAAATTCTCACTTAAGAAAGGAAAATATTGTTTTAATCTATAACTAAAGATTGTTGAATAACTTCTTCATGAGAGAGAGAGAGAGAGAGAGAGAGAGAGAGAGAGAGAGAGAGAGAGAGAGAGAGAGAGAGAGAGAGAGAGAGAGAGAGAGAGGCTTTAACTTTTGCCATTCGTCTCAAAACAAGTTTTCAGGACAATGGTGTTGAATGTTACTTTATGGAACCTAATGAGCAGTTATCGTAATTGTATATACCTATTAAATTGCCCTATTCTAAAGGGCGATTAATAATTTCAATATAATGTGATTTTAAACGTCATTTGATGCGATTAAGTGAATTTACATTGTAAATTGTATAACTTTCAAATTTATGGAACCTTGATTACAAATCACCATGCGATGTGTTTCTGATAGTTTCTGTATGAAACGTAGTAATTAGTTATTGTAACGGTTTTTATTGTTCAACATTACTTTGAAGAAATTTTCCCATTGTAATGTATTTATAACGATGTTTTGTGCCATTGATTGATTAAGAAAATTCCCTGATTTTTATAGTTGAGTTATATAAATGTCAAGATTTTTGGGGCCGCAGATATGTAAGTATTAAAGTGAATTAAGAAGTATTGAATAATAAGAAAATATTCCAGTAAATCTGTCACGATGAGTTTTTGTAAAGGAAATCATAAGTGAGATTTGCCTTCTTACAACTTAATAACCTCGCAACTGATTCATTCCATGAATTATGTTCGAATTTGTTGAATATTCTTCAATCCTTTCTCCTCTTAAACGGTCTATTGAAGCTTAGGAAGTTTGGTAACAAGTTCTCTGAGTTCATAAGAGTATCGAGTGATAAAAGTAAATACAGTATGGGAATAGAGGACTCTGGCAGTTAAGTGGGATGAGTAAAAAAAAAGATAGATTGTAGAGGGATGGTCGCCGCAAGATCAAACTCAAAATTACCAAAGTCTTTGGTATATATGAATAAAAGATATTAGAATAAACCGGATTATTTATGGAAAGATTTATTCATGAAGTAAATATATATATATATATATATATATATATTATATATATATATATATATATATATATACATATATATATATATATATATATATATATATATATATATATACACTCATACACATATATATTTTAATTTTGAAGGTATACCAATATTATAGATAAGGAAACGTCGAAGGGATTTATCGACAAGAAAGAAAAGTAATTTTATCTCATTCAGTAATTTTACCAAAATTAAAGTTGATCTTCTAAGCCTAATATGACACAATCACCTGCAGGTATCTAGGACGGAACTAATAATCATATCCAGTTATGCAGAGACCCATAATCAATGTTAAAAGAATGTAATAATTTCAATCAAGTGAATGTATTCCATAACTCGTGTATCCAATTTACACTTTTTTTCAGCCAGTTTGTGGATCTTCTTTTTGCCATGCATGTGTCCTGTTTATGAAGTCATGTATTATACAGAGACACTCAGACATGTGGGCATTTTGTTATTATTATTGTAGTTTAGAAAGAGGAAGTGAGCAATTAGTCACATAGTTGCCATTAGATAATTGATGTTGGACAAGAAGGTCAAATAAATTCAAGCAAAATAATTCCTAAAAAGACAGACTAAACAAGGTTTGGTTAACAGTGAGGTGTAGAGACAGGTATACAATGAAAAATAAGGTTACAGTGTACAAGTGTGTGGAACATGGGCGGTGCAAAGGCATTATTTATCTACAATAATAAGGTATCAATATTCTGAAATATTGTGATAGCAACATATAAGGATACTGATATATTATGGTATTGAGATAATAAGATATCATGATATGGAAGAATTAAGAAATTAAGATATTCATATAAGAAGGAACAAGAAATATAGTATAGAAAGATATGAAGGTAGTTGGGCTGTTATTGTAGTGTGTTTGACTTCTAACTAGCTGTGTATATTTAACAATATATCAAATTAATCCAGTTCTTAGACTTTCTCTATTAATTGACATATTTCACCAATGATATCAATTTATGTTTAACTTTACAATAAAAACACGAGGACAATATATCTGAAGAAAATAATACTAAAGCTGATATCATTAGATCAAAGTGTAATGAAAAAGATAAACCGTGTTTAGAAATATTTCATTTATTAAGAAATATTTAAAGATGTTAATCATAAAATATCGAGAATTGCATACCTAAATTTTATATAGATCGGCCGTAAAACAATAAATACCAAAATGAAAAAAATATGCAAAATTATTAGACTGATAAGCATGTAAGATTCCCTCTGTCATTCGCAGTATCATTGAAACGTTTTTGGAATTTAGAAAGAAAATATCTAAAAGAGATATAATCTTATATGAAAGATGCAAACATCAACCAATCACAAGCAACTATCCATAAATGAAAATTATTTTGCTGAACACAATATATCACTACTCTGCATGATTTAAAGTTCATAAATACTGTACGCTACATTGCCAAAACCGATCACTATTTTGCATGAGGCAACGTTCAGAAAAGAGAAAGGGACAATCCGTATCACTTGTGCAGCACCAGCAGCCTCAGTGTTACGAGAACTCGTCTCGAGACCAGACGTGAAAGTAACCGAATCCTGGAAAGTTATTAACCAAGTTAAGATCTTCCTCTTTTACTACGTCTTGGGAGAGTTTGACGTTACCTAATGCTCATCTACTTATTGTAGTTTATCTATCTGCGTTTAGCTATTTATCAACTAGCGGTCAGTCCATCTTTATCTATCTATCTAGCTATATATATATATATATATATATATATATATATATATATATATATATATATATATATATATATATATGTGTGTGTGTGTGTGTGTGTGTGTGTCTGTGTCTGTGTATTGATAGTGATATTTCACTTAAACGAGGAAAACCCGAGAATAATTTGAGGAATTTATTGGAGGCCTCTTCAACCCCGAGGTGTTGCTCTCACATGGATATATTCATTCTGTTCCTAAAGTAACTTTTGGATTCCAATGAAAAGATATATTTTGATAACGAATCATAATACGCCAGTAGATAGGTAGTAGGTTGGCCAGGGCACCAGCCACTCGAGATACTACTGCTAGAGGGTTATTGAGTCCTTTGCCATAGGATCCCTCTCTCTGGTAACGGTTCATTTTGCCTTTGACTTCAAATACACCATATAGTATGGCCTATTCTTACCACATTCTCCTCTGTCCTTATACACCTGACAACACCAAGATTACCAAACAATTCTTCTTCGCTCAAGGGGCTAACTACTGCACTGTATTTGTTTAGTGGCTACTTTCTTCCTGGTAAGGGTAGAAGAGTCTTTTTAGCTATGGTAAGCGGCTCTTCTAGGAGAAGGACACTTCAAAATCAAACCAGTGCTCTCTAATCTTGGGTAGTGCCATAGCCTCTGTTTCATGACCTTCCACTGTCTTGTATTAGAGTTCTCTTGCTTGGGGATACACTCAGGTAAAATTTTTATCTTATTACTCTTCCTCTTATTTCTGTTTCATTTTTTTTTATAGTTTATATGTAAAGGATCTAATATAATGTTATTAGTGTTGTTGAAATATTCAATTTTAATTGTTTATTCTTCTCATGTAGTTTATATATTTTCTTGTTTCCTTCCCTCAACTGGCTATTTTTCCCTGTTGTAGCCCTTGGGCTTTTAGCATCGTGCTTTTTCAACCAGGTATATAGCATAGCACTGAATAATAATATGGTGTGAAAATTCTTAAAGGAAAACATGTGGTTATTTCTTTCATAAATATATCCTTCATTAAGAATTTTTGAAAAATGTATTGCATGTTGAAGATATGAAGTTTTCAGGTCAAAATTATATGGTAAAATGTAAGCCAAAGACACCAATTGAGCTCTGATACAAAATGCTCATTTATTACGAGAAAGGAAATTGAGAGAGAGAGAGAGAGAGAGAGAGAGAGAGAGAGAGAGAGAGAGAGAGAGAGAGAGAGAGACTTTTTTCCATATTCCTCCGTACAAACATTAGGTTAAATTTCTATGTTATTTTAACGACAAATCCTCAGATTTCAATGTGTTTGCCGGAAAAATGTGAACTGACAAACCTGAATAACTGTAAGTTAACGATTTTCTCAACAGTAAATAGTCTTTTCGGGTGATCTATTTGTGACTAGGAAACAATATCCTTTGACGTTGGCACCAAAATAATCCATCAGAGACATTGTGGATTGGAAGGATGTCATGACTCTCACTGATATAAAAATAAATTGCATGGCTATGTTTCTGGTCTCTCTTCAGATTCATGATTTCCTTTTCCGAAAACTTTAGGTATTAACGAATGACCAACTTCCTTTTAAGCACTTGCCTTAAAT
>NC_090741.1:108270277-108272777 GCF_036898095.1 Palaemon carinicauda | reverse complement strand
TCTCATGATAGGAGTATGATTACAAAGATACACATTTATCTTTTGTACCATAATTCTATAAACTGATCAAGATCTAAATCATTGCTAAGAAAACATCATATTTACATAACTTCTTCAATTTTGTATAATCACTTTCATCCGGGATCACTATCAATATTATAAGAGTATTTAACAACACCTTTATACCTGCTATTTATCAAAATGAAAAATTCAAAATAAGATATGAAATATTACTGTCCATCTAAAACACCAAAGCCATAAAGGATATAGTAATATCATATAATTATCAATATACGTTACTAAAACCAACCTCTAAGAGAAAAGGCAATCAAGTCAGTGACCTATTAAAAGAAAAATCTATTCTAATATCCAATGAGAAATAAGAGACTTAATAATGACTTCCCCAATAAGGGTACCATTAACACTAATAAGGGTAACTAAGAGAACCTATTTGGATATTGAGTAGGATAATTAACTGTAAATAGGTCTACTGAGGTCCTTTAGCCTATGATAATTACAAAATTTATGCAGCGCTGACTATAGCTTCTAAACTCTGATTATAGTAGAAATTGTTTCTTAGAGTTAATAGAAGTGGTAACATAACCCAAGATAAAATAAAATCTGTGGTATATTCACTGTAAAAGAGAAAGCTTAGGATGCTTGTTTGCGATATTATGGCCATGTAGAAGCTTTGAAAAACACAAAGGGGGTTTTGGGGAAAAAAATACTTTATTTTGCGAAAATAAAATCATGTAAAAAACAAGGTTGATTTTTTACATTGATTTTACATCTAATCCTTGGATAAAAGTGTTCAATATGAATTACTGTAAAATTGATGTTGGGAATTTTTGTATGTGTTTTAGATTAAACTTTACAATGCAATATTAAATTTTTCTATTCGTTTGAATCTAATCACCTAAAGAATTTGTTTTCTTAACCCTTTTACCCCCGGGGTATTTGGAAATTTCCAACCCTTAACCCCCAGGGAGTTATTTTTTTTCCCAGCACATTTTGCAGTATATATTTTTAAAATTGCTCCATCAGCCTTAATTTTTGTCATAGAGAGGTCAGGTTGGTCTCATTCTCTTGGAAAATGCCTGAATTTTCTCATAAAATTATCAAAAAATATGAAAAGCATATTTTTTCAGCATTTGTTTTGCAAGGACGTACCGGTACGTCCATGGGGGTAAAGGGTCTATTAAATTCATCATGTAACATTCAGCTAAATAAAAGTATGATTAATTCTTAGAGTACCTTCAATAATTACTGATGAATTATTAATGCACATAAATAGCCATAACAGGTTTTATATTATATATTATGCAATAAACATCGAGCAAAACGTGAACAGCATGATCAGCATTAAAGAATGGAATCCAAAAGTCCTATTTAAGGCTGATTGGCAGTGCCATCATTCAGATACAATCTATTAGTATTAATGGAATTCTAATTAGATTTGAGTCATCAAAACTAGTATTATATGTTGATACATATGTGTCAACCGCTTTTTAGATAAATATATTATAATAATAATGTATATTTGTAATATGACTCATCATATGTGAAAACATCAGAATAAAAAAATAAAAACAAAAATAAATCATCAGGAAAAAAAAAAGTCAGTTCTTCTGTTCATGACTTTTTTCTCAGAAATTATGATTATTAATTCAATATTACTTCCCATCTAAAGAGTCAATCTATTTTCAAATCTCTACCTCAAATATGACACAAAATGTGATGTAGAAATCAATACATCTCTCTCAAAGCTACTTTTACTAAACAATGAAAATCTATTCCATTTGTTACTAATCTAAAATAGAAATAATAACTGAGTAGGCAACAAAAATAGACTTATGCAGAAAATTCTGATCATATAATTTATTTGATATAAGTGGGTAATAACTATGCATATATATTTCTTAGAGTCAATTTGATGTATCTAAATCCCAAAAAGACGTCTTCGGGAAAATGAAAATATAAATCTTTTCAGGAAACGTCCAGATCAATTTTCCTCATTGTCGAATAAGATTCCATTACTTGGGATTACTTTATTGTCTTGATCTCATTACCTCAAAGGAATCAGATTTGAAAGAATCAATTGGTCAATAAAGTATTTCACTTCTGGCTCGATTCTCTCGTTTTTTCATGTAATTTTATTTCAAGAGATTATATCTTATTATGATTAGAATGGATATGTTATATATATATATATATAAATATATATATATATACATATATATATATATATATATATATATATATATATATATATATATATATATATATATATATATATATATATATATATATATATATATATATATATATACTTTACATGAAAAATAGGGTACCCAACACTAGAGAAACGAACTGCAAGCGGGTAATTTTGCAAGAGATACGGAGGTGTTAGATGGTCAATGGAAACCCAGTCTTCTTTGCCTCGAATGCTAATTAAGACAACCTTCTGTTTGCGACGTATATCACGGAAAGAGCCCGTATA
>NC_090741.1:108250277-108265277 GCF_036898095.1 Palaemon carinicauda | reverse complement strand
AGGTAGCTAGAATTTCCTTTACACATATGCTCATGCAAATAAAGAAATATATATCAAAGAAAATATCAACATCTTATATTTCATTACATGATGGCAATAAAAAAAACCTAACAAACGCATTATTTTTCACATCACAGCTGCAAAGTATATAGATATGGCACATTATCTTGAAAACTAAGAAGGAATAGTAAGTCAATAGTTTTAATTGAAAAATTTCAAAAGAAAAGCATATATATTTTCAATTGACTAAGTTTTCTTTTGAAAAGAGGAATCCATATAATGTTTACAAGAGAAAAAAACTAATATGCCTACTTGAAAGAAATCGTAGACGCATGCAACATGTAAAAGGAAAATTCCCAATATCTTTGTCATTATCAAAGATTTCTAAGAGTGAAACTATTCCTATAAAAGGGCTTATGGCAATTCAAAGGGATTTATAGATTTCGCAGAGGCTAATGTATACAAATACCTTTTGTTCTGCATCGCCTTTCCCCAGAACATAAAAGAGCCAAATGTTCTTTTTATTTGTATGGGGTAATTACGGGGAGACGAACAATACAATACTTTCATATAAGGAGATATCTTTAAGCATTATAAAAACTCCTAAATTAAATATAATTCTCAGTATATACCCCTTATATTATAGTGAGTATATATATAGAGATGTATATATATATATATATATATATATATATATATATATATATATATATATATATATTTATATACGTATATATATATATATATATATATATATATATATATATATATATATATATATATATATATTTGTGTGCGTAAGTACATATATATATATATATATATATATATATATGTATATATATATATATATATATATATATATATATATATGTATATATATATATATATATATATATATATATATATATATATATATATATATATATATATAGATATATATTTGTGTGTGCGTAAGTGCATACATATATATATATATATATATATATATATATATATATATATATATATATATTTATATATACATATATATATATATACATATATATATATATATATAGATAGATATATATATATATATATGTATATATATATATATGTTTATATATATATATATATATATATATATATATATATATATATATATATATATATATATGTATATATGTGTATATATATATATATATATATATATATATATATATATATATATATATATACATATATATATAAATATATATATATATATATATATATTTATATTTATATAAACATTTGCCTAGCATTTCGCATGGCAAGAGATCGATCCCCGCCCAGGACCGTGAGTTTAAGCTGTTTACTAGGGAGGCTACTGCTCTGGTAGGGCACCACAGTGGGGGGTTGGGCTTGCCCGGCTGACGTTCCGGTGAGCATCTATTCTGATGGAACCGGAACTGAAACCAGTCACCTTTAACCTTTAGTCACCTTTAACATATATATATATATATATATATATATATATATATATATATATATATATATATATATATATATATATATATATATATATATATATATATATATATTTGTGTGTGTGTGTGTGTGCGCGTGTGTGTGTGTGTGTGTGTGTGTACTGTAGTGTTTATAATATGGACCATAAGTTAGCTTTCTCATCTACCAAGCAGAGGTATAATCTAGAATAATTTAAGGTTTATATTTCAGAGTTTTTGAAAAAAAAGGAAAGTGAAAATAGATGTTGCATTTTTAAATTAATTTTGGGCCCAGCTTTTATTAGATTCTGAACAATAAACAAATACAAGTGAAATTTCTTGAAATATTCTAAAGAATAATATTGATTCCTTTTTCAGGGTAAGAAATTCGAACTTTTAAATAAAAGATATATGAAAAAAGAAATTAAGTGTTTTAAGTAGCAAAAGAAGAATTCAAAAAGCTAAATTAATAGAACAAGCTTTGTCATCTCCGGAACATTTGTTCTATCAGGGATTTGGAAATAATTCCAAAAGTGAGGAAAACCTTCCCCACCCACGCAGTTATAAGGACAATTGTCCGCTGGGGAAATAAAAAGCAATTGGACCGTAAACCTGTTTCGTGAGTCGTATAGAATTTTTATCTTTTTATTATTCGTCTAATGACTTTGTTGTTCCAGATAGAATTCGAGACCAACTGTTTCGAAGGATACTCGTAACTCTGTCCTTAAAACTAACACCTAACCAGGGAAAGGATTGAGAGTGACTGTTTTCCTAAACAGGGAATTATGTACCTGGTGGTTAGAAAACTACTATGGGTCGCAGGAGGGGATAGCATCCCTTTCATTAAAATTTCGATAATATGAAAAGGCTAGTATTCTTTGGAGTCCTCTTGCTACGATTAAATTGTCTTAGAAATTAAGAGAAATATATCACTAAATGGAATTTCAGAAGCAAATTGTATTTTTTAGATGGCCGTGAAAGTCCCGAGAAAAGAGGCGTTAACTCTGGCCGGTAATAATATTTGAACTAATATTTTGTCGGACGAGAAAACTGCGGATGGATGGAAGTAAGAGAGAGAGAGAGAGAGAGAGAGAGAGAGAGAGAGAGAGAGAGAGAGAGAGAGAGAGAGAGAGAGAGTGGCACCAGCTTTTGAAAGAATATTATGATGGTTGTATAAAATGGATTTTGAGTAAGTGATGTTCTCTCTCGTAGTTCTCCTACGAGAGGAAATGGGATGAGATTGTAAAAATGGATATACGATATTACGGAAATGGAAATTAAGATCATCAGAAAATAAAGAGGCATTTTCAGAAACAGACTTTTCTTCACTTTTCTTGTTCGTTATGTACAGTCTGTCTGTCTTATACGTTGTGACCTTGACCTTAAACTGTCCAAAGTTTAATCATTTCCAGCTTTTTACATAACAAGTTCCATTACTCTACGATTGAAATTGATTCTAGGAAGGTTTTCCCTATCAAACACATACACAAACAAACACACATACACACAAACACACATACAGGAGGGAAACACAACCACCTTCCAACCTCGTTAACAGAGGTAAAACATGATTGTAACAAGATTCTACAGGAAACAGACTAGACATGTAGACTCCTCGTCGTCCAGACAAAGGCCAGGCTCTCTCACCACTAACTAATCTATGAAATTATAGCATGAAGGCAGTAGCCTACTTTAGCTACGGGATGGTACGTAACGTTTTTAAGGTGTGGAATTGTGGATGAACATTTCCAAAATATCTTATATTGGAATAGTAACCCATTTGTGGGAAGTTCTTTGGTAGTTAATAATTGTCCTTGGAATTAGGTTATCGACTCTAGTTTTCTATCGACTCTAGTTTTCTATCCATATTCAAAAGAAAATTACAAGCATGATTTTATTTGGTTATAGTTAACAACTTCTTTTTCGCACATGTAGAGACAAATCCAAGGAACACTCATCGAGTATGTAATTCAGAAAACAACCAAGTCTGAAGAACTTAGGATTAAAATCTTGATAATATTTCATACTCTCTCTCTCTCTCTCTCTCTCTCTCTCTCTCTCTCTCTCTCTCTCTCTCTCTCTCTCTCTCTAGCAACGCTAGACAGCACAGCACAGCAGCCAAAATAGGGAGAAACGGTTATGCTGTTTTGTGTGTCTCGTTGCTAATGATCATTAAAATCCTGTTTAATTGCAGTAATGAGCACAATAGAAGCTAATTAGGGGAGAAGGCAATTCTGAACCCATTGTACGAAATGTCATTACGCTATGTTTCTATCTAAGGTATTTGCATAAATAGGGTCTATTACGTTCGTCATAAACGTAGGTTAATTCGATCGTTATAACAACTATTACCTTTTCTTTTCTATCTTTAGTACTTTTGAAATATACGTTAATGGTGATTTATGTAGTAAAGCTCCCTGTTCTGACAACGAAATGTAATTTTCTATTAAAAAATTAAGTGGTTTTATCCTTCTTTATAATCTATTTTTTGAACAAATTTAAATTTTTTTGATAACTTTCATGTATTAAGTTAACTCGGTAATCGATATGATTCAGTTTGACAAATATCCAGAGGATTTTTATTAATGTTTTCTATCTTTTGTTATTATTATTATTATTATTATTATTATTATTACTACTACTACTACTACTACTACTACTACTACTACTACTACTACTACTTAAAACACTTTTCTAAGTGAAAACAAAGACATTATATTTTCTAAACCAGACAAAGGGAAAGGTATTATCATCATGAATAAAAGTGATTATGTAGAAAAAATTATGAATATTCTTAACAATCCATTGCAGTTTGAAAACAGTGAAAAAGACCTTTTCAAAAATACTCTTTTCCTAGAAGGCAAAGTTAACACACTACTAAGTTATCTTAAAAAGGGTAAACATATAACATGAAGAATATAAACATTTGTATGCTTCGGGGCGCAATCCTGGTATTTTATATGGTTTGCCAAAATACGTAAAGAGAATATTCCTTTAAGACCAGTGCTATCGCCAATCAATACACCAAGTTTAATTTAGCAAAATCTATGATTCCTAACATAGAAGAATGGGCAAAGAATGAATATACCTTAGAAAATTCATATGCATTTTTGATACTATAACAAATTTTAAACTAAAAATAACTATTATATGGCAAACTTTGACATCGAAAGCTTATATACAAATATCCCCACAAAAGAAGTTATTGAAATCGTAGCGAATAAAATGTACAAGGATAATAACAACTTTAGAAACCTGAGTAAATCTAAATTTATTGATATATTAAACATTATTGTTCAAGATTCATTTTATATTTTTAACAGAGTATTACAAACAAAAAGATGGACTAGCTATGGGGAATCCTATTTCGGCAACTTTGGCCAATATTTTCTTATGTTTTCAAGAGACTGAATGGTTGGAAAATAGTCCTGTAAGTTTTAAGCCTGTGTTGTATAAAAGGTATGTGGATGACACATTTATAATTTTTCAGCAAAAAAATTACGCAATAAAATTTCTTAATTATTTAAATTCTCAACACAGTAATATCAAGTTCACCATGGAAGAAGAAAACGAAGGTAAAATGCCCTTTTTGGACGTACTAGTCACTAAAACTTCTGACCTTAAAATTTATATGGAAGTTTATAGGAAGCCCACTTTTACTGGTATTGGTTTGAATTTTTCAAATGAGTGTAATTTAAGATATAAAATGAATAGTATTAATACTCTCATTAATAGAGCATATAAGCTTTCATCAAATTACTTGAACTTTCATAAAGAAATTACATTCTTAAAGGAATTCTTCAAAAACAATGGTTACCAGGATAATTTATTTTACAAAAAATTACAAATTTTTCTTAACAAAATCATTAATGTTGATAACCATATTTGTGAAGTAAAAGACCAGATTATATATTTTCGATTCCCTTACATATCGAACAAAATCAATACTATAATAGAAAGAAAAATTAAGTACATAACGAAAACATACTTCAAAAATATAAATATCAGAATGGTATTTTTCAATAATTTTAAGATAGGCAATTTGCTCAAGTCCAAGGAGTCGTTATCTAGCGAACTATGTTCTATGCTGGTTTATACATTTTTGTGTCCGAAGTGTAGTTCGGAATATGTGGGCAGTTCGACAAAATTGTTGTCTACCAGAACCTTTGAACATAGAGGCGTTAGTTCAAGGACCCTTCTACCGCTAGGTAAGCCTTCTCATTCTTCTATAAGAGATCATTGCCATGGAGTGTGTAACACCAATTTTAATCATCTTGATTTTACTATTATATGTAAAGCTCGATTTGAGACCGAGCTAAGATTATTGGAAACATTTCACATAGAAAAACTTCAACCGAAACTAAACCTAGATAACTCTGCTTTCAGCAGAAAAGACTTTTAAGTACTATTTATTTATAATTTTGAATTATCCTACTATTATTATTATTATTATTATTATTATTATTATTATTATTATTATTATTATTATTATTATTATTACGAACAAATTTGCATCTTTATCTAAAAAAAATACTGCTAACAATCTAAGAACATAAATCAGTAAACGGAAATAAAGAATAACTTTGAAAGGGAGATAAAATAGTAAAGAAAACTAGGATAAATAAAGTAAACTAAGAGAGAGAAAAAAACTATAAAACGAGTAATAAGTAAAGTAACGATTCAAACGAAGTTTTTCCTTTCTTGTTTTTCTCCATTAAGTGAGACGATGGACCCGGAAACACTGATCTTGGCCGCCTGTTAGTTCACCATTAAAGATAACGCATAACCCAACATTTGCTCAGCAGAGCCATCTGGTGACTAGGTTAAGCAAATAGACATACCGTCGAGAAGCAGGATATCTTGGGAAAATTGCTCAGAGAGAGAGAGAGAGAGAGAGAGAGAGAGAGAGAGAGAGAGAGGGAGTTAATATTTTTCTTGATTATACTTTAGTAACTATGGGTATTCAAGTCTGATGTTACTGGGTGACTGAGTCTAAAGATATATATGAGTATATTGACTAAGATTATGCTAGTTATTGGCGAAACGAATGTATGATTTTTTTAATGAAAATCAGATACACATGGAGATCGTATAAGAGATCATGGAAGAGATATCATAACTGCAATATGACTTAATTCTTCTTACGTATCTTATCCAAAAACTCCCTCTGATAATTGTTTCTATTTTGCCCTTTCTAGAACTTTGTGGTATGATTTTTTATTTCTGTAACCAAGAAATTTCCTCTTTACATAATGGGTGATTGGTTTGTGGGAAATGTATGCAGACTTACCATCCTACCCCCTACAATTTCCTCCATCAAAATGTTGCATGAAAAGGGAATAAAATGGAAACCGAATATAAAATGCCATTTGAATTTTTTTTTACAGTCAATACTCTCACATAAGCTTGAATTTTTTAAATCTGAGGGAGAGAGATCCTCTATTTTTATTATATATATATATATATATATATATATATATATATATATATATATATATATATATATATATATATATATATATATATATATATATATATATATCACGGTCCTTTTCTGCTTAAAAACTCTTTTTTTATCTAAATACCTGTCATTGGAATTTTTTTTCTATAAATTTACTAAGAACCTCAATTTCTTCATCTTGAAAATAACTGTAAATATCCAAGCTGTTATGGGTACAACGCATATTAGACTAGAATAATTTATTTGGATTACTAACTAAAATCGAATATTTCTTTGGTTCTGTTCAAAATAAGAAATGCAAAATAGAGTAACAAACAATATATGGCCTTTGTGTTTCTTTGTATGAGTCTTACAAAAAAAAAAAAAATGCTATTATCATATTCTCGCCAATCTGGATGCAACCTCTAGCTGGAAGAGCAGAACACAAATAGCCCTAGGGGAATGGTCACCTATTTATAAGGAAATAACAAGAATCAGCAGTCATTATATTAGACCCATCATTCAACTAAGTAAGCCTCTCATAGTAAATTATAAACATTAACGTTTGATTCCTTTGTCACAACAGTGGTAGTCTCCCTTGTTAATCAACGTTAATTTCACTCAACTGAAATTATCACAAATCATGTTAATGACATTTGTCATTGAAAGTCTCTTTAGATATAAAGTTTATAATTATCTTACTTTGGCTCAACAAATCTAAACTATATTAGATATATATAAAAACTCTTAATTTTACATAACTAATTTTCAGTAATCTATAATATGTTTGATAGTAACTATGTTATTTTCCAACTTTTTCGGTAAAAGGGAAAGATTGGAGAATAAATGAGTTAATTTTTGCATTAAAAATCAATATCATATTTTTGCGAGAAATAGTATTCAGTGTAAATTCATTTTAATTCTTCCGGTGAATGGAAGTTGATAGATTATTATTATTATTATTATTATTATTATTATTATTATTATTATTATTATTATTATTATTACTCCGCCAAAGAAGTTCTATAATCGAGATGTTTTATTCATTTATTTCTCTGCCTGTGTGTCTGCATGTTGAGAGGATTACGTCAAAACTACTCGACGGATTTTGACGAAATTTCCACAACAAATAGATATTAGGCCATGAGCAACCCCGTTAAATTTTAGAGATAATCCTGATTCCACATCACGAGTTGTAGTTTTGCCATTTTAAATATAACGTCAAAATAAATTAACGGATTTTGACAAGATTTGCATCACAGATAGACCTTAGGTCATGGAAAACTCCATCAACTTTAGGAGATGATTCGATTCTGGATCCAGATTCTATATCCGGAACTGAATTTATTGTAAATTTAAATATTACTTTGAAACAGATTGACAAATTTTGACAAAATTGTCACCACAGTCAGATCATGTGCCATTGACTACTTCAATAGATTTTTGTGATGATCTAGATCCGGATCCAGGATCAGAATTGGATTTTTCATAATCTCCTTTTTAAAGATCACTACATAACAAAATTGACGGATTGTAACGACGGTTTTTTTTTTTTTTTTTTTTTTTTTTTTTGTAAATTTGTCAATTCTTTGGTCATGGATGACTTTATAACATATTTACTTTTCTGGTTTTAATTAAATATTCTTTTAATCTTTATTCATAATAAAACATATCGGCGTCAATGACCTTCGATGTCGGGATGCCAGAAAACTTCAAATCATTAATTCAATCATTCGTAGAGTAAATTTTCGACGTAATCAAGATCAGAAATAGCAGTCTGGATCAGATGCAAGACGAATGCCTTTCTTTTTGTTGATGTCAACCTTTGGCTGAGGTCATAAATCTCTGAATGCTCTTCTTCTTCTTCTCCTTCTTCTTCTTCTTCTTATTATTATTATTATTATTATTATTATTATTATTATTATTATTATTATTATTATTATTATTATTACTACTACTACTACTACTACTAACCAGCAATGCACTGTAAAAGTGAGATAACAAGATTACACAAGGATTAAGATGATTTGAGGAGTTTTGGTGCCGTAATCATTTGTCTTCACTAATTGGTAAAAAAAAAAAACTATACTCTCTAATAAGAAAAAGTCAGTCCCCAATAGAAATAGAAATAACCATCAAGATGTTGTATCGAGCAGAAGTTTATCACTAATAAAGCTTGATTAATTTTGTATAACTATATCAAAAACTTTCATTTTGTTATTCTGAGATCACTAATATTACTCCGGAGCTCGTCACTTATTTAGACACGTAATGTTCATTTAAAGCACATGCAACGAGAAACTGACTACAGATAAAGAAGAATACTCTCTCTCTCTCTCTCTCTCTCTCTCTCTCTCTCTCTCTCTCTCTCTCTCTCTCTCTCTCTCTCTCTCTCTCTCGGAGTAAGATTTGGTGAAATACACCTGAATTATAATTATTTGGTCTCACAACTTTAAGTTATTGAGATTCAAAGGATTGAATCTAATTAGTAATTAATTTTGCGCATAAATATTTTTCGATGAGAAATTATTCAAACAATATGCATTGTATGCTGTTCAACTCGAGCTTTCTAAAACAGACTTTGCTATACCTTGTACCTCCTCCGGCAACTTATGATTTATCAAGAAGGAAAGACAAACATTATTTCGTAGAAGTCGAAGAGGCCAAGAAAAACTGACTTTGCTTCCGAGAATGATTTTTCTATAGTTAGAAAACCTTTAGAGAAAATTTTCTGTAAAATATTCATCTAACTCATATCCAGAAAAAAAAATATAAAGAAGAAAACAAATGGAAATGAAAATGTGCTCTGAAAGAAAAACTGCCTCAATTAGGAAGGATTGATATGAAATTAATTTAGGGAGTTTATTGGTCAGATATGGAAGAAAGTTATTTGCAAAATTTCTGTAATGAAACTGATGAAGTTGTTGTTGTTATTATTATTATTATTATTATTATTATTATTATTATTATTATTATTATTATTATTATTATTATTATTATTATTATTATTATTACTATTATTATTATTATTATTATTATTATTATTATTATTATTATTATTATTTCTTATATTATTATTAGTATCATCATATGTAGATTAACTTACTGGGAAGGCATAACAAGAAAGATCATGGGTTGTGGATCTTCTCTGTATAAATGAAAAAATAAAACAATTGAAAAAGTTATCGACAAAATAAATAGTTCAGAAGAAATTAAAGAATAGTAGTTTAGTTTTCTCCCTGAGAGAGAGAGAGAGAGAGAGAGAGAGAGAGAGAGAGAGAGAGAGAGAGAGAGAGAGAGAGAGAGAGAGATAGGAATAGTAGTCTCTGCGTGACACTTGACAAAACTAAAACGTAAATGTATTATTCTTGAAGCGCAATGAAAAGTCTTAAAGCCTTGAAAAAGATATGTGACCAACGATCGATTTCAGAAACGCAATTCGATTGGAAACTATTAACGGAATAAGTGCAGCATGTCATTTAATTAGAGATTGTTCCCTATTCTTTGAAAAAGGATATTTTCTTTACAACGCTCACCCTCTTATACCTTGCCCCTTTTCCCGCATCCTATGATGCAATAGGAAAGAAAGACAAACGTTCATTAGAAGGAGTCGAAGAGGCAGATGAAAAGTCTTCTGTTCCACAATGAGGTTTCGTGTCGATACAAAAATTTCAGGAAAAGAATTTTCTGGAAACGACTTTTCTATATCCTTTCTAGACCTATAAAACAAGAAACGAAAAAAATGAAAGAAGCTCTAATAAAAACTTTCTTAATTACGAAGGATTGTTATGAAATAACAAAGATTTGGAGTGAAAATGTTAAAGAAGATTATGAATTATTTTTTCCTTTTTGTGGGGTTAACAATTAACCTTATTTATTATTATTATTATCATTATTATTATTATTATTATTATTATTATTATTATTATTATTATTATTATTATCATTATTATTATTATTATTATTATTATGTACAAATGTGAGAAGGAGAATACAACCCAACGATAAAAGGATTTCCAATTTTCACTTAAGAAATGTAAATAGTGTTCTATTTTAGAAGTGAAGAACATGTGATAACGTCCTCTCATGAGAAAGAGAGAGAGAGAGAGAGAGAGAGAGAGAGAGAGAGAGAGAGAGAGAGAGAGAGAGATTCCTAGAATTTTTATCTTCCACATCAAAACTGACAATTATATCTCAGAGGGACTTTAGATTTCGAATAAGAGGTTTGTTCCTACCGATAAGAATCGAAGGATGTTGTTGATTCTGTTGGCTTTAGTGATAACAGAATAAGAAAATGTGCCAGCGGACGATTGAAGGATGATTGAATTGATCATTATTTTTTTTTTTATCTCTTCTGTCGTACACAACTGAGGAATGTTTAGATTTCTTTCATCGCGTCAAAACCAACAGTCTTCATCTCAGAGGGACTTAATATTTTACATAAAGGTTGTTTGTTGCTTTTGCAACACTGAAATAGATCTAGTGGTTCCAGTAACTCTCCTGACCGATAAGAGCCAAACGATTTTTCTTTTTGAGTTTCATCAGATCATTGCCGGACACGTTCAGTCTGCAGCAAATGCTTCTCTTTACATTAGAATTGTTGCGATAGGAAATATAACACTGATACTTTAGAAGAAATTTCTATCTTAGCCTCACCCCGAAGATTTCCGATTAACATCAAGCATTTAACAAAGCATCAATAATAAGAATAATTCTTAATTTATAGATTCATTAAGCTGAGGTAGAAGATGTTCGTTAAAAACATTTTCTAAACTAGATGGAAATCATTACGACTAGAGTTAAGCTCACAGTAAGGTCCCTTGGATGATATCGTCTTATATTTCTACTATAAATGCAAATGGCGCTTTCTGTAAATATCCATATAATTACCTTTTCTTTCCTACTGTTACCCATACATAAATTGCAAGACTGTAACGCAACAGCTGTCATGTTAGACCCTTTGTACAGCGCCCAGGACGTACAGTGGTATTATTCTAACTCCCCCTAAACAAGGGCAAGCCATATAATGAACAACTCACAGCAAATCGTACGGATGCAATGCTCGTCTTATGATAGATATATCTAATTCAATACGAAGTCAAATTTTGGTGTCAATGGAAATTATTGACTTAAACATTCATCTGATTAAGATTGATTGTAAAATCATAATCTATTTCTAAGTAAAATCCTGTTAGAATGTTACAATGAATTAGGTGAAGCCTTCTTCCCTTGATTAGGATTTGGAAAGGGGGGATGATGATTGTAGACTTGCTTATTTTGGAGAAGTAGGAAGCTATCATCATTGGAAGGGTAACCTACCTGCTTTGACTTGGGATAACTATACTCTGGTTAGAGCTTTTGCTCAGAGAGTTTATGCTTTAACTGAAAAGGAAAACAATTTATCCACGAAAGAAAATCTTTCTACTGCAATTTAGGAACCTAAGTGGTGGACTATCCCTTAAGTCTGCACTAATTTTTGTAGGTGTAATATTTCCTCTTTTATTTAAACCAGACGGTTCTGTCACTCACGGCCCAAAGGAAAATGCAACCCTTTTTGAATGAATTGTTTAACAGTAAACAGAGTATTGAGAAACATGATATTCCTCATTCCTGTTGTCCTGAGGCTTAAGGGAGCTGGCCGGTATACGAATATATGGGGGTATAGGAAGAAAAACACCAAATCCTGAAGAAAAAAAAAACTCATATAACTTCGTATGGCAATGGAGAAGGGGTATACGGAATATTTTGTCATAATTCCTTTCACTTTCATAGTTACAAGGTAATTAGTAAAAGTAACTCAATAAACATTGTTCCCTACAAGAAAATGTAGTATTTCCTCTGTTATTGTAAATTTGGATAATTATTACATTTTAGTATAAAGTAAATTGTGAGAAATTATATCTGTATAGATTCCATGAGTCACAAGACGATGTATCATGTGGACTAATTACACCCTCCGGCCCTCAGTCCAAGCACAGATCTCATAGAGGGTGCACGTTTAAGTTTGTCTTATGTTTTTCTTGTTTTTCTTGTTTTCGGCAAGAATTCCATCATGCCTAACACAAGGAAGAAGAAAATTCGCTCTAATAAGTGTGCAGAAGTAGATAATATCGTTGATAATTAGCGGAGTAGGTGAAGGAGAGAGATGACGAAGGAGCAACCGTCTTGCCTAAAGAAGAAAGATATTGCTCAAAGGGATCTTCATTTATGATTGAATTAAGATAAATAACTTTGTATTGGCTTATCAATATCCAAAAAGGAACATAAAAATCATAATTATCATGATTTATTAATATTGTCTTTCTAAAAATACAAAGTAAAACTTTGAATGGCCGTATCTCAAAACTATACTTATTCACCTTCAAATTCTGTCTTCTCCCATAGTTTTAAGGATATGTCATTGAAAATTGGTATATAACTTAGAAAAAAACCTAATATAATAATTATCAAATATAGCCCCTTTCACTTTTTTCATATATATATATATATATTTCTTAATTTTTTCCTCCGATTTTTAGGGTTTCTTTTGTTGCTATAATGAAAAAATTAATATCTAGCAAAAAAAGACTTTTAGAAAAAAGTCTGTATTTGATTGAAGGTCTACATTAGGTCTATATAGGATAGTAATCCCAGGTGTTAATAATAATAATCAAGGGACGATATAGAATTTGAAAAACACTCATTTTCCCGATAAATCGCTCTGGCATCGCGAAATCGGCCGGCTCCTTAACTACGTAGTTTAGATTTTCAATCTCGTGAAATTAAAGCTCTTAATGGACCTTGATGATTATGATGGTGTAGACCCAATTAGCATTTTTCCTTCATTTATATATAGACTGGAGATTTCCTAGCTCCGAAGTCAGCAAGAAGAAGTTCTTTTAGCATTTGTTGAAGAATTGGTAATATTACCTCATCATATAAATGCATTTGTAATAGCTTAAGTCCAGCTGATTACCGTCCAAATAAATCCCATATTATTTTAATTTTTTTAAAGTTGTCAGGCAAAATATGTAAATAGGTTTGCTGGAGGAAATCTTTTACTACCTAGTCTGCAATATGGCTTTCTTATAATCTCCAATGCTTTATAGAAATCCTCTGGTTGTGGTCAGGGAGTTCGTATGATTGCCCTTGATTTTAGTGCTGCTTTTGACCGTGACAATAATAAGGCCCTTGTTTTCAAAATCAAACCGTTGGGAGTGGGTGGGTCGTTTTATTGGCATCGTTATTGAATTTTAAAATTTTGTTAACGGACACTAATGAGTAAAGGAATGTTATTTTTGGCGTTCCTCAAGGTGATGTTCTTGGCTCATTACTTTTCATACTATATACACAGAAAATGTGATTTGGCCCAGTAAACACGCTCGTTATATATGCAGATGATTCTACTCTCTTTGCATCAATTCTATTTCCTAGATGTAGATCTGAGATTTTTAAGTACGTTATTAGAAATGTAGCTGAAATTAGTGCATGGTGAAAATTCTGAGGCATGAAGTTGAATCCTAACAAAGCTCAAAGTATGATTGTAAGTAGGTCAAGGACTGTGGCTCCTTATCATTCGGTTCTCAGCATTGATAGTGTTCCTTTAACTTTTTATAATTCATTTTGAATTATAGCTGTAATTCTTGACAGCAAGTATACTTAATTTTCTGGACAGAAACTTAAAGTTTTTTTTAAATTTCTTATTCCTGACCTAGAATACTTATCTCTGCACTATCGTTTAATTAGTTCATTATGAATGTTACATAAGATTTTTCATAATTCTTACCATCCGTTTCATTCAGATATTCCTAGACAGTACCATCGTGTTTGTAATACTAGGTTTGCAGTTAATTCTAATAGTCAGGCATTCTCCATCATGAGGCTCCATACTACACAGTATTCTAGACGTTATGATGTTGTTAATGAGGTAGTTGAATATGTGGAACTTCAAAAGTTCAATCTTGAAGGAAATGCTTCTAAGTTAAACCGGCGGAAATGGGTATCTTTTTATAGTTTATATATGAAAAATCTGTTTTAATGTTGATACCATTCTTGGAATACTTAATCTTAATATCATCCGGTTATTTGCGATCACCAATCCTCAAATGATTT